>NW_018022327.1:10468-24123 GCF_002006095.1 Pseudomyrmex gracilis
ATCAATTCGAGTATCGAAATTATACATTCTTTTGAACAAAAATTCTGCCATATAATGCTCAAAATGATAATCGCGAGTGCCATAGCGCGGAATATTTGCTCTTATATCTCTCCAAAATCTTTCTATATTTTTTCTATATTTTTTTTATCTTTTTATATTTAAAACGAGAGTTCAATCATCAAACTTTTTTTGTTCATAACTTTTTTATAAACAATGAGCGACGGATAAAACCTTCATATTATTATTCAGAGAGGTGACCTTGATAACATATGTCAAAATTGTTGAGATCGGAAAATAGTCCGTATAACTGCATAATTACCCTTTCTCTCGCACTTTATCTCACTCTCTCTCAGTCTCTCAGTTTCTCTCGCACTCTTTCTCACTCTCTCTTACTCTTTCTCGCACTCTATAACATTCTCTCACTCTTTTTCATTGTCTCTCACATTTTCTATCACTCTCGCACTCTCTCTCACTCTCTCTCAGTCTCTCTCGCACTCTTTCTCACTCTCTCTTACTTCTCTCGCACTCTATAACACTCTCTCTCACAATCTCTCATTCTTTCTCATTTTCCATCCCACTTTCTTTCACTTTTTTGCACTTTCTTTCACTCTTTCTCGCACTCTTTCTCACTCTCTCTGGCACTCTCTATCACTCTCTCTCTTTCTCACTCTCGCACTTTCTCTCACTTTTTCTCATTCTCTCTCGCACTCTCTCTTATTCTTTCTCGCACACTCTTTCACTTTCTATCACTTTGTCTCACTCTCTCTCGCACTCACTATCACTCTCTCTTTCTCTCTCTCACTTTCGCACTTTCTTTCACTCTTTCTCATTCTCTCTCGCACTTTCTCTCGCATTCTCTTTTTTAGTCTTTCACTTATTTTTCTTTTACTCTCTCTTTTTTTATTTTTTCTCACTCTTTTTCAGTTTTTCTTCCACTCTCTGTCACTCTTTCTTTCACTCGCTTCCATTTTCTTTCTCTTTTTCTTTTTCTCATACGTTTTCTTATACAAGAAAACAGATTTCTTTCGTATCACGCGTCGTGTAGACGCATGTATATTGCCATCTTTTAGACTACAGGTAAACTGACATTTTCCCACCATCTAGCCGGTCGAATTTCCCCACTACCTAGTCGGTCAATTTTCCTCATCACCTAGCCGGTCGATTTTCTCCAGCACTTGCTTATCTAGTCAGAAAACGTGAAAAATAATAAGTCAAATAGTTTTCTGTAAACAGCTTCGAAAACAAGCCTCGTACGAGAAAAACACATTAATACTTTTCTTTTCTGCTTTTTTACCTAAATTGATTGAAAGTAGAATAAAGCCGATCGGTTCAGTCAGTATTAAGATATTGCTGATTGAATTTCTCCCCACTCCTAAAATTCTTCATTTTCGCGTATATAGAGGTACGGTGTGCCTCGCACAGTTTGGTCGCACTGCGTGCGTCTGAACTTAGCGCGAAGCACTACCGTGCTTCTTGATTTCTTTTTTGCTTGGTGTTCTTGTGCTTTTGTCGATCTCACTTGCGCGCGCGTGGTCTTCTGTTTCACTGACGTACGCGATGCTTTCTGTCTTGCTTGGTGTACCTGCGTGCAGTGTCTTCACTTGTAACGTATCACCTACCGGGTGTCTGTTTAATGCGTCGGCGTTTGCATTTACTTTTTCTTTCTTGTGTACGATTTCGTAGTCGTATTCTTCTAACTTTAGTAACTTTGTGCCGAGGTCTTTAACATTAAACAACCATACAAGGGTTTTATGGTCAGTTACTATTTTTAATTTGGTGCCATACAAGTATTGTCGAAAATGACTTACGGCTTACACAATCGCTAGTAACTCTTTTTCCGTCGTGTTATAATTTTGTTCCGCCTTATTTAGCACGCGACTCGCGTACGCGATGGGTCTGTCCTTCCCCGCTTTGCCCTGCGATAAGACCGCTCCGACCACGTAATTTGATGTGTCTGTTGTGACGACAAACTCGCGGCTGAAGTTGGGATACGCTAACACCGGTGCCGTGATCAATTTTTTTTTTTAAATTTCGAATGCTTTTTGTTGTTATGTGTTCCACACGAACTTTACTTCCTTACGCCTCAGATGCGTTAATGGCTTTGCGATTTTTGAAAATTGATCTATAAACTTACGGTAGTACCCGGCTAGACCGATAAAAGCCTGCACATGTTTTACTTTTTCCGGTACAGAAAAATTCTTTACCGCGATTATTTTAGACGGATCAAGTAAAATTCCGTTTTCACTTATAATATGTCCCAAGTATGTAACTTCTTTTTGTAGAAATTTTCACTTGTCGAGTTGTAACCTTAACTTATGTTTTCTTAAACGTTTGAACGTTACTTCTTTTAATCGTTTGTTATGTGCTTCTAAACGTACTCCGTAGATCACTATGTTATCTAGGTACACAAAGCACCTGACACCCCTTGCATCCCTACCAGCACCGCGTTCAGTAACCTCTGAAACGTGGCGGGTGCGTTTTTTAATCCGAATGGCATTTGATTATATTCGTAATGTCCATACGACGTAGAAAATGCTGTTTTTTGTTTATCTTTCTCGGCCATTGGTATTTGGTGATACACCGAGGCAAGATCTAGAGTCGAAAAATACTTCGCATTTTCTAGCTGGTCTAGGATATCAGTGATGTTTGGGAAGGGGAACAAATCTCCGATAGTGACGTCATTTAATTTTCTGAAATCTATTACAACGCGTAACTTGCGTACTCCGGACGCGTCTAGTTTTTTCAGCACTACTAGCAATGGTGCGTTTCATTGACTCGTGCTATGTCTAATTAGACCGTCCTTTAGCATTTCATTTACTTGCCTATCTACCTCTTGTTTGTGTTTGTCTGGTAGTGGGTACGGTCGTACATTTATCGGTCTGAAGTCCGTCCTCGTCGGTATGTAATGTGACACCGCGTCAGTGCAGGTCAGTGTTTCTCCCGGTAGATGAAACATGTCGCTGTACTCTTCACAGATCTCTTTTAATTTTCTGTCTTTTTCTTGATTTAAGTGTTGTGTTCATAATGCGTTTTTTACCTTGTCTTGTCGTTCTACTACCGGTTTTTCTACTTCTATTTTTGCGACTTGTGCTTCTGCCTCTTGCAAGTCTATCTGTAATTTTTCTAACGTTACCAACGGCACGCTCATTTTCATTTCTCTCTCCGTGGTATTTATTATGCTCACGGGGCACACGTAGTTCTCAGGTTGCACAAAGCAGCTCCCGATAAAAACTCCAGGTTGTGCTTCTCTCGCTGTCACGATACTTACATGATTTACGTTTGTAAACGTTTGTGTTATTGTCTTGCATCGCGGCGGTAAGGTTATCGCGTGATACGGATACAAGGTCATCGAGTCCGTCCCGATTTTTATTTTTCCTTCTTTATGACACGGTACACCGCGTGGTATTTTTTAAGCAAATCGTTTCCTAGTATTCCCTGATAACTTATCGGGAAATCATTAATCACAACATATATCGGGTGGATTAGTTCTTTGTTTTTTAACTTAATTGTTACGTCAAATTTTTCTATTTCTCGCGCGATATGGCCCGTTACTCTGGTTAGTTTCATTTTTAGTTTGTTTACCAAAGTTTTTCTCTTTAAATATTTCACTTTTATTAGCAATATTGTAGCTTCTGTGTCGTATAGCAATTCGGCCATGCTCTCTTGTGTTTCGATTATCGGTACGCTCCCTGGATTCAAGCTTGTCTGGTTATTATCTATCGCTGTAACGTGGAGCTCTGCTGCTTCTCTCGCTTTCTTTTTTTTCGTGACTATATTTTCCATCGTTTTTGTAAAGTCACGATCTTCGCACGCATTACTTTTCTTTTTATCTTATTTGACACTTTTTTTCTTTTTCTTCCGTTTTTTGGTCACTTTTACCATTTTTGTTTAACAACCAGCACTCTTTTCTTTTATGTCCCGCCTTTTTGCAATAATTTCAATGGCTTTCCGTTGCATTCACCCGTCGTCCTTCCGGTTTAGGTAAAATGCTTTTGCTTGAGCGACAATCTCGCCCGTATTGTCCCGCCTTTCCGCATTTGTAACAGCCGCCGTTTCGGCTACTACTGTTACGTGTTTGCAGCGGTCCTCTGTTTTTGGCTGTTCCGGTGACTTTCTCTTCCGCACTCGCCTTTGCTACTGCTTCTTGGAATGTGTGATAGCTTCGTGATCGCACTATTAACTTAAGGTCGTCCCTTAACCCGATCTGAAAATGATGCAAGGTTTGTTCCTTTATCGTTTCCAGTATGGTTCGCTTTTGCTCGTTTGTTCTTGTTTTTCCCGCAACTATGGATTTGTAAAGCTCCATGGCGAGGTGATTAACGCGTTGTCCAAAAGTTAACGCGTTTTCTCCTGTTTTCTGTTTTAGAGTGCTAAACTCTACCTGTAGTTTTGTCGTGCCCTTTTTAGCGGAATAAGTGGCTTCCATTTCGCGCTTTAGCTGGTCATAATCGTGAATGTCTTGCGTTTCGAAATCAAGCAAAACTTGTTTGTGCAGCTTAGTACAAAGAATCGTTTCTAGCACCGTTCTCTCATCCACCGGGTTAATACTTTAATAGCGTAAGTGCTTGCACTCAAAAACTCGCGTAACTGTGCTTGCGACTTTCTGTCGAACACTAGTATTATTGCACGTGCCTCTTTCAATGACATATAGTCACACAAATGTGCCGTTTGATTTTGCACATCCGCAGCCGTTCGTCCGTACGTCACATCTAGTACGTTATCGCGTTCTCGTGTTACTGTGACGTCGTTGGCTCTCGTGCGCCGTCTAATCGGGTCGTCGTCCTCGTACACTAGCGAGGTACGACGCCGTACTACTTATCGTCTTAGACCTTGCACTTTAGTTTGCAACTTTTGGAATGCTTGCATTAACTCGCGCATTAATAAGGTATTCGAGGAGTCATCGGGGTTTCTATTTGCTCCCGTGATCTCGACTGTGGGTCTGTTTGGGCCCGCTGCACGCTGAAGGGGTTGTCAACTTCCTAACTCACTGCGCATTTGGTCTATCTCTCTGTTCACGTCAGCTTGTGTTTGATGTACTCTGTCGATTCGTTCATCCAATGAGTCGTTCGGTGCGTGAGCCATTTCCGTATATATCTTTTTCGGATCGAATATACAACTATCATATAAAGTTAACGAGAACTCTCCGCGCTCGAATACGTCACTCAGAATCCTGCTAACGGAAGGTCTTTGTTTTCGCGGCTCGGGATTCACTTGGGGAAGTAAACTCTTGTCTACGTCAAACAAGAACTCGCGGTCTACAGTTCTCCGTTTCTCGCACGTTCTCTGTTGCTCGCACGTTCTCTTTCGGCCGCTTGGTTTGTTTATTGCTGGCTACGTCCAGTTAAACTCAGAGTTGCGTGCTGTTATCCTACTAAGGTCCTAATCCTTGAGACCAAATCCTTCTTCTCCGCGACTCCTGTCGCTTTTTTTTCAATTATTTCTTACAGGCACTTGGCTTGTGCGCTGTCGTTTTCTTCAGACGCTCGGGCTTATCGCTGAGTTGGAGTTATCTCGCTCTTGCTCAGTTACTCGAGAGTGCCTCCCTTGTGTGCTACTTTTTTTTTGTATTGTCTTACGCCTTCCTTTGCTGATCGATGTTAGCATAGGTCAGTTACTTACTGTTTATTTTTCTGTGAGAATTGTCCGTTGCTTACTATTTCGGTTGTTGCTGTTTCCTCAGATAACAGAGATTTTATTTCTTTTGTTGCAGGTATCAGGAGTTTCTTCTCGATGTTTCTAAGCAGCATCCCACCGCTGCCACAAATTTGTTAGCACACGTGAGATCGGGGATACCGCGAAGAAGGGACGTCGGGAAGAAATAATATTATTATGGAAACTTTGTTAATTGTATAAATAAACCCGTTTATTTCTTACTCTGGTTTTGTACACTTTCACTCACTTGCGATACTTCTAAGTTCTTACGAGCGATGCTCTGTCGGGCAGAGCCTCCGGCCACAACACTGTTCTAGACGATTCTACTCACGCACGGTCTAGCACCGGCTTTTATGCCTCAGCCAATCAATCGTGATAAGCTGAGGAAAAGTCGGACAATATCCGGTTCCCGAAAAGTGCAAAGCAGATCATTGCATCTTTTTGGCCGCACGTGCGACCCTCGACCGGTGCGTCCTTGAACGCGCGGTCGCATATCGCCTAGCGGCTGCTGACTGGACATCCGTGCCGGATTTCAATCCCGCAAAACTAAACCTTAGTGACTAAAACCCAAGACTAAATAATAATCTACTATTACTTAATACGAGTGATTTATAACAAGACTGAGACTTGAATTAGAGAAAGAATAATGACTAACTGAATTAGAAGTACACTGATTTAAAAAATAACTCAAAGTAGTACTAACTGAAGTGAATAACATTACTGAAGTGATTCGAAGTGACGCTCCGGACTCCGGAACGCTTGTTTTATATTCGGTTTGCTCGGTGTGAACGCTGTCCAGTGAAGCACGGTGGGAGCCGGAGATAGCCAATGAGAAACGTGCGGGGTGAAGACTCGATCCCTGCGAGTAAGAGTGGTAACTATCGCCCGCCAATAAAAATGTAATTACGGTGGAGAAGTCCCGCTGCAGTGGGAACGGAACTTTTCCCACGAGTTCATGGCTCAGGAATGTTGCGCGGATAAGATAACGATGGTGCTCTCCCCTCGGCAGAACACAAAAGACTTGTATTTGCGCTTACAGATAAGATAACTAGCTGGCGACGTTGCGGCGCCTTGCTTCGGCTTAACCTTAAGAGCGCGATAACTTTGGAATTCTTACCTCGGCAGAATACAAAGGTTTCGGCTTTTTGTTGTCGGTACCAGAACGGTGCCGGCATGACCCTGAAGGGTGCCTGAATGTCGTGAGAATAGTTTACGCATAGGCTTGGTATGCACTTGGTGCTAATGCTATACTTACAATGATTTTTATGTTACTGGATCGCATACAAAAGGTGCTGAACTTATATATGGAACTTCTTATACTAGGCATATATATATATATACGAGGTGTGGCAATAAAATAACCGGATTGGTGCTGCTACTGGCAAACGGCGAGCCGGCCGCAGCAGATCTGAACATGTCTGTGCTTGTTCATACCTTCACTAACATAATCTCGATTCTCGCGTTTGTGCGGTACTCAGTCTCGCCATAATTATCGCCCGAGTAAGTTCTTGTTTTAACTTGCCGTCGAATGGAGCAAAGAGTTAACCTTAAGTTTCTTGTGAAACTCGGAAAAACCGCAACAGAAGCCCATGCTATGTTAAAGGAAGTGTACGGAAGTGAGTGTTTATCGCGCACACAAGTTTTTGAATGGTGTAAAAGGTTTAAAGAAGGTCGTGAAATGACTGAAGACGATCCACGCTCTGGACGGCCTTTAACATCAAAAACAGAAGACAACATCGAGAAAATTGGTAAATTGATCCGTGAAAATCGTCGTCTGAGTATCCGGGCTCTTGCTGAAATCTCAGGAATTAATAGAGAAAGTATCCGTCAGATTTTGCATGAATCATTGAACATGAGAAAAGTTTGCGCGAAAATGGTGCCAAGACTTCTCACTGCAGAACAAAAGGAATTGAGAATGAACATTTGTGTTGACCTTTTGAACAACATTAGCGCTGATCCAGGTTTGTTAGACAGAGTGATTACTTGCGACGAGTCGTGGTTTTTTACCTATGACCCAGAAACAAAGCGTCAGTTGATGCATTGGAAGAGTCCGAGTTCACCGCGTCAAAAAAAGCCAAAATGTCAAAATCAAAATTTAAGACCATGATGGTTGTTTTTTTTTATATTCGAGGAGTTGTTTACATTCACTGGGTCCCCGAAGGTCAGACTGTTAATCAACATTATTACATTGAGATCCTGTCTACCCTTCGTGAAAGAGTGAGAAGGCGAAGGCCCGAACTGTGGAAGAACAATTCTTGGATGCTCCACCAAGACAATGCACCATCACATTCCGCGTTGTCTGTGAAGGCGTTTTTCGCGAAACACAAAATCACAGTGTTGGACCACCCACCCTACTCGCCCGACCTGGCCCCTTGTGACTACTTTTTATTTCCAAAAGTAAAATCAGAGCTAAAGGGGACAAGATTTCAGAGTGTAGAGACAGTAAAAGCGAAAGCGACGGAGGTACTCAACAGCTTAACGGAAGCGGACTTCCAGCACTGCTTCCAACAATGGAAAATACGTATGGAGCGGTGTAGGGATCGCCAAGGAGAATATATAGAAGGAGAAAATTTGTATAATGTAAATAATAATAAATAAAATGTTTTTTAGCACCAGTCCGGTTATTTAATTGCCACACCTCGTATATATATATATATATATATATATGGAGATATATAGATATATTCTTATACGTACAAAACTACGCAAAGGGTCCTTTCTTATGGTATTTTGTCTTATATTAAATATATCCTGTGCTAAATTTGTATTTAAAAAGTGTCCGAAATTGCTTAGAATCCGAAAGAATTAAAAGTAATAAATATAGATATAGTACGTATATTAATATTCTACTGCACTTAGGATATAGTGGTTTTCAATACTTGCGTGTATCTTGTGAACTAAAAGAGATATTCGGAAACTGATTACGTAGGTACCTTCACTTTAGGATCTTGCCACTTATGAAAGATAGTAAAAATAACCAATTTGATTATCTCGGAAACGGTAAATGTTAGTAAAAAATGGTATTCAAATTTGTGTTTCTATTACTTAGTTGCAAAAAACTATGTATGTATAAATTAATAATTCTAATTATTTAAACATTTAATTGTTAATAACAATTATTTCAAAGTTAAAATTAGATCAGTATTTTGCAGTTTGGAATGCTGAATTTAATGGTGAAAACCGTTTGTTTTTATCTTTTTTAGTTTAAATGTTATTACTTTTGCAACTTTTGTTATGATGTGTGGTTCTGATTTTAGTTAGGTAAGTTACCGATACTGCGCTCCTACTACCCATGGTATTAGAAACGCAGCGGTAATTCGTGCTTTTTGGTAATTTCTTTGGAACACCGATTTTTAACAGTCGGTAACTTACCAACATTGGTAACCGTTTAGATATGGTAAAATAAAGGTACTGGTAATATTAAGCCTGTTTTACATTAATTGCAAGCGCAAACGCAAAGAACAGATCTCGTAAATTTGACTACTCGTATTAATCGAATCAGCTAATTGATCAGCGTGATTCGTTAATTCTACGAGATCTATATCTTGCGTTTTTGCTTGCAATCAATGTAGAACGGGCTTTACCAAATATAAATGACAAGTTACTACCGGTAAGTGTTATTGGCATGACTAATGCTACCGAACGATTATTACACGGCCTAAGGCGTTTTTGTTTGTTTGCGGTTTTATTCAGACTCAATACTTTATGGCTACCAGAGGTTGCTACTTGTTCAACATGAGAACGGAATTTCTTAAGCAATCAGATTGTTTTGCGACTTTTAAACTGTTTTCCTGATTAGTTTAAAGAGAAGAAATTACTAGACGTTACTCAAAGGTTGAGAGAATTATAACAAGCAATAAATTTTTTGACCAATCAAAACGTTTCTTACTAGGCCGGCTTATCAACAAAATTACATTTGCCCGAGACAGTGGTTTTGTTACGTCTGTATTGCATTTTCACCTTATATTTTTCTTTTTTAGATAAAAGGTACATAATCTTTATTATATCATAGCCTAAGGTAGCATTAATCACTAAAAATAATTCCCTTAAAACCGAACAAACCAACCACAAGTCATTCCTTAGCACTATTCTCTTATATCTAGTAATATTTTTGTTAGATCTCGATCCAATCACAAGACTTCTTCCGGACAACTTTCTCTTAGATCCATTTTGCCGTACCCGCAGGAATACGGCTTAAGCCTCAAACCATTCTTAAGCATCATTCTACCCGCACTACTTTGACTTCGGATCCCACTTTTTCGGAGCACAAGCTTCACTTGCTTCCTGATTGGCGGGCGCCCCTTTCCAATGTCTCTTTTAGCGATCTGGCCCTTCTTACTCATTCCGGAGTCGAGAGCATAGCAGTCTACAACAAACTTCCACATCGATCAGTCGACTCTTTTCAAGCAGCACAGTTTGTTCCAACTCCAGTTCTTTCTCATCTCGACCGGAGCATCCGAGTCCATCCCGCATTTACGGGTCTTTCTCTGCAATTTCCTCATCCAGCGTTTAGAAATAAGCAGCATACTTAATCGTAAGATTTACTAGTATTCTTTTGACGCTAAGTTTATGTCAATCTATACTAAATAATTAAGATGACCGGCCCAGTGGTCTCGCGGCCTGAGTGCAGGGGCTGCGAACTCGGAGGTCTTGAGATCAAATCCATTTACTACCTAAAGATTTTTTTCCGGGCCGGTCTCCTACAACCGAGTTTATCGGTTGATCGAACTAAATCGAACCTCCAATAAGTAATTCGAGTATTATCCCCCCTCGAATTAATCCCTCTCTCACAAGTCGTTTACAGTCACATTACCCTGAGCACGAGCCTGACACAGATAAGCACGCTTACTGTGAAAGACAGCCGTGTATCGCGTGATAGTAGTACTGCACAATAATCCCCCCTTACGTTTTGAGGATACAAAATAAAAATAACTATAAAATGGCGTATAGATTAACCTTCCTATAGGTCTACAAGCCATAAACGCACCAAACCAAATCTAAATAATTAAGATACAAATAAAAGACCGCATGTTTAAAATCTACTCAAGTAATATTCACTGTTCGTACTTCAGCGTAATACCGATTGTATTATAAATTCATTTGATTGAAGCAGAATATACATACTTATTACTCAAAACAGAGACGCATGTCACTATTTCAGTAAGATAATACAATAAAGAGCAACTAATTTCTAAATCCCTTTGTAGACGCGTTTGCTAAACGGCGCATCTCAAAACCTCGCTGAAGGAAGCGCCCAAACGACGAATCCCAAGGCTGCTTCCATCTTAAACTCCTACGGCGTCGCCACGCGATCGAAGCGTGGGTTCCACAATATTACAAAACGCCGCGTCTCTCTTTATCCTTCTCTACTCGAAGCGTGGGTGCCGCCAAATTGGAGGACGCCCGCGCCTATTGCTATTTTTGTCTACTGAGGAAAAGAACGCGCTCAAACGGCGTATCCCCTCGAGGTATAATTTATATTCTTTTATTCCAGGTATAATAATAATCGAGAATAGTCACTAATAAAGGTAATAACGATATCAGTGCGCGTAGTTTAATAAAGCTCACTCGTAGATGCCAAAGAACAAACGTGGAAATCGCGCGGGCTGGCAGAAGCAACGTTGGCGCAGAGTCATCGAGTGGGGTAAAAGTACGTTACATCAACCGCCCAGTGCCAACGTGGGCTATCCGGTAATACTCAGTAACAAAAAGGTGGATTTAAAGACAGAAATTCAAAAGTAGAAGCAGCTTATTCTGATTAATATCGTACACTGTTTTTATACCGCGACTTTACCAATCAACGATCCTCGTTATCGCGTGTATCAAGAAAAGTTAATTTGTAAGGTAATTCCAGCTCCGCTTGTGTATTCAATAAACTAAAATAAATGTGTATCCGCGTTTGTCAACCTTCTCTGAACGGTGAAATCATTATCCTGTCACAACCCATCGATCATTGGCAGAAATTTTGTCTAGGCCGTTGTCGTAAAGTATCGGCATACCGTTGTCTCGAGTGCAACAAGATCTCTTGCAAGGCGTGCGCGTCTAAACCGGGTATTTGCCAATATCATAAATTTATCGAGACTCACGGAGTAGTTATCGGGACTTCTTCCGAATTAATCCGCTGTGATAAGTGCAACAAAAGCGTAGCCACAGTTTCACGCAGCGTATGCGGTTGCGTAGAATGCAGTGTTACGTCCCGGTCGGTCGCGGCTAACAAAATAAAAAAGGGAAATTAGGTCTCGGACCGGCGACTGGGAGTTACCGCTTATTTTGGGTAAAAACCCGAGATCGCTCGCGGCAAGGGATTCGTTCGCGAAGAAATAGAAGGAATTTAAAAGGGGGAACGGTGTTATACGCGATTTCCAGAAAAAATAAATACCGTGGGGTCGTGGATATTGTTTGTTTCGACTAAATAGAGCCGATCGATGAAATAAGGATTGGTGCTCTATGCACTCAACACACTCTATTATGTGTGTTGAGTGCATACTTATACTTAACAAGACTCTTGTTGCACAGCTGGCAGCGACGATCTGCACGTCTCTGTCTGACCGCGAGACCGTGGTTTCCTAAGACTCGTCGAATGTAATGAGAGAACCGGGTGTCATTACACTGCTTACAGAGGATGTACAAGGGTCCTCCTAAATTTGCAGGTGGTTGCAAATAAAAGATTCGCGCGATCCTGCAACGCGTCCAGAGAAAGCTTTTCATGGAGTTAACCAGAGGAATGTAATAAGAGTACGAGCGACGAGAATACGGAAATATCATTAAGTAAATCATTAATCCGAGTCGCTAAGAAGAAGCTGTTGCGCGCAAATATGCCACCCCGTGAGTTTCGTCAGATATACAGTACGGCCAAATATCGAGTTTGAATGTGCAAGCCGCACAGTGAATTTCATTGTTTTTGTAATGCCGATATCCTGACACCTTACGGCATCGACCTAAGCTGTATTTTTGCCAATGATCAAAATCTTGAGATAGGAAAACGACTACACCGTCTAGCGGAGATTGACGTACACATTTATTCAGTCAAGCGTAAGTACAGGAGGAGCGGGTAAAACACTACATATGAGCTTTTCTTGGTACACGCAATATCGTAGATTGTTCTCCGGCAACGTCACCGTGTAATACCAGTGCGTGGTATTTATAGAAATCAATTTCTTCCACTTCCGGATTTCAACGTTTACGTCTACCTTTTCGGTACCGATTATCACCGGGTAACCGACGTCAACACTAGGCGGCTTACGTAAGGTACTCTCGACCCATTTGATCACTCTGCGCCACTTTTGTTTCTGCCACCCTACGCGGTTCCCGCGTTTGTTCTTTGGCATCTACGGTTTAACACTCACTTAATTACGCGTTCCGACACGATTGTTAAAGTTTACTCTTAATTATTGTTATTCTTGGAATGAAGATTATTAGCGACAATACCTCGAGTAAATGCGCCGTTCGGGAACGTTCCTTCTCTTGGTAGAAAGAGACAGCAGTAGACAAGGGGACTTTCCAATATAGCGGAACCCACACTTTGACCGCGTAGTGACGCCGTGAGAATTTGGTAATGGAAAAGAAGCTTCTAGATTCGCCGTTCGGGCGTTTCCTTTGGCACAGGTCACGAGATGCGCTATTCGACAAGCGCATCTACGCAGGGATTTGCGGAATACAGTCTTTTTTATATTATATAAATGAAACAATTGTATTTATCTCAAGTTGAGGTTTGTAAGTATATGTGTATAATCTGAGTATGCTGAATTACAATACAATTCTTTTACTTGTTCTTAGGTGCGAATAACAAACAGAATATTTGAGTGTTCACTTAGCATGCAATCTCTGAATTAACTCTTAATTATTTTATCAAAATCAATGTAAAGTTAACAAGCGCCAAGTACACGCACAACACGTATTGTATTTAAAAATTAAATTAGTTTTTTATTTATACTCCAAAAACTTCTTTCTCTATAAAACCTGTTTTACAACATTTATATACTACAAAACATTCTTTCTCTAAA
>NW_018022328.1:0-3495 GCF_002006095.1 Pseudomyrmex gracilis
AATTTGTTTGTCATTCTGATTTTGAAACTGTTAAAAAATATTTTGTTGTTCCTTATCTTCCTGATTTGTCTGATTCTTTTTCAAGATTTTTTAAAAAAACTAGGAGATTTCTTTGGCGTTTCGAAGTTTAAATAAATTGAGTAAATTCATAAAAGTTGGAAAGNATAGGTTAACTCACGATCAAAATAAAGATGTTGTTTATCAAATTAATTGTAATAATTGTAATATATCTTATGTCGGACAAACAAAGCGTAAATTAAAAACAAGAATTAGTGAACATAGAAATCAGATAAATAGAAATTCTGATTTTGTTTCTGTGGTTACTGAGCATCGTTTGGAGACTGGTCATGACTTTATGTGGAATGACGTTAAAATCTTAGATATGGAAAAATTTTTTTATAAGAGATCAGTTTCAGAAATGCTCCACATTAAGTTACAAGACAATCCGATAAATGTAATGTCTGACACTGATAAGCTAAAACCTTACTTTCCCTTTTTAGAATTGTATAGATCAAAAGTTTAAACCGTTACTTTTGTATTTAATTTGTAAACATGTTATTCGACTTATTGTGAACTTTTTGATCTTCTGATCTGATAGTGGGGATATCTATATATATTTGACGGTTTTATGTTTTCTCGCCAGTACACATTATATTATTGTATTATTTTGACATCTATTTGTTAGTGATGTTGTGTACTACAATGTTACTTCTCAATTAAACTTAATTATTTAATACTGAAGAAGGTCCAAAATTGTGTGACCGAAACGTCTAGATTTATTGAATAAAGACAACTTATACACGACCAACCTGTATTTTAATGCTCGTATCGGCCTTTAGTTTAAATATTTTTGACTATTTCACGAGCGATTGATTGATCTTTTGTTTTAAACATAAATGCTTTGTTTTTAAAATGTAGTATATCAACAAAAAACACTTTGTTTGTGTATAACACTTTTACTATATAACTATTATTATATAATAAAACTTGATACATATAAATGTGTATATATTTTTATGTGTACATATTTTTCTATATCATTTGGTATATATTTGTTAAAAATTGACTTTAATAATCAGTACATGTTAACAAAAAATTTGTTCTTGCTGAAAAATGTATTTCAAATTATATTTAATAATAATACTACTAATAAAAAAAATAATCTTATCCACTGTTGCAAACATTTTATTAAACATATTGCAGTGCAATATTTGTAATTATTTATTTAAATTATTTTTTTATTACAAATATTTCACTGCAATATTTTTAATAAAATAATAATTTAAATAAGTAATAAATTAAATGCGTAGAATAGCTTGAGAATATAAGCAAAAAAAAGAATTACGTTTTAGTAAGGATCAAGTGATCTTGCGGATTGAGTGCAGAGGCTGCGAATATGGAGGTCTCGAGTTCAAATCTCACCATCACCTCAGGATTTTTTCCGGACTCAATACCTTTCATTAAGTTAATCAGTTAATCGACAAACTGAATCTGGACTCCAAAGATTAATTCAAGTGAAATTTCAAATTAATTCTCCTCTTACGATGTGCCATTAGTTTTTTTTACATTTCATGGTAATATTACTGTGATGCATTTTGACGGACATTTTAATATTATGATATTACGGTAATATTTCTATTACATTAAAGTGTAACATTGCAATAGGAAAGCAATATTTTGTGTGATATTGCAGGAATATTACGTGTTATGTGAGATGTCACGTTAATCACGTTACGTCAGATTAATGACGTAAGTAAACGTTATTAATCTGTCGTCATTTTTGACAAGACAAACTTACGTCGTCATTACGTTAATATCACGTCATAAACTAACATCGAACTGGTCAAAAACTGACTTTATAGTAACGTCATTATAACGTCAGCTGGTTGCCTGGGTAGCGGCGAATCACCGTCATCTACTAAATCTATCGCTATATTAGAAAATAGAAATAAGATAAGTAAGATAATAATATAGAATAATGATCGGAATTTTTCCATTATTTCAGTCGATTAATTTGCAGACAGTATGTGTAGCTAAAACTTCTGCTTCTTCTGTATGCAAATCCGTCTTTACGTTCGTTTGCTCAAGAGAACATTCAATCGGTTGAACAGTTTCTTAAATGTGTAAATGATCTTCGAGAGGAGTCAAACTACTTTGGTGCATGTAAACTCTGATTTGATAACAATGTTCGAAATTGTTGAAAATGCTTTCAAAAATTATTCATCTAAATATCGTACGTTGCAACATTTTGTAAATATCAATTGCTTAATACAGCCAGAAGAGGTGCCTTAACATGGCATTTACTCCTAAACTGATAAATCATAGCCAACAAATGCATGCAACTCCTCGAAAAAATTGTATTATATCTCTAAACCACCTTTTCAAAAACATTCTAGACCTACCAGGAATATATAGGCATCTTCTTTTCTGCATTAAAATATCAAACAATATATTATATTTTAATACTTTTACATGTAGTATATATAATATTAAAAACAAAAATATACCTACGTGCTAGCATTTTATTGGTAAAACCGGCTCCTCCGGTGCCGCAAACACCGCCGTCAGGAATACCATCAGCGTTACCAAAAATCCACAAGAATATTCTCCGGATTGTCTTCTTTGGCACTTGATCAATTTCCACGCGCACTTAAGTGAATTTCTTTCGTATCTTTTATAAAAGTTACTTTTAATAATAGTAGACGGTACTTCGCGATGAAAACTTTTACGTATATCAAAAAATTCATATCGGATGCTATACTTGCATCTCATATATGAGAGATCCCATATACCCCCTAACTAATTTTAAAATATTGCAAAAAAACTCTTTGGCCAGAAGATAAACCTGGAATCTCCCGCTTTCCGTGCCGTCGCTTTTCCTATTCGGCCCGGAGATTCCAGGTTTGACTTCTGGCCAAGGAGTTTTTTTTGCAATATTTTAAAAGTAGTTACTTAAACTATCAGAAACAACTTTGTTGTTACTGTATCGAAATTTGTCACTATTTGTGGTATTTACATTATTAAGGCCAAACCCGGAAGATCTCTCAAGGGTTTTTGAGTAAGAGATCGGTTTAATTTGTTTCACAGTTTATAACTCGGTCTTTATTAATAATTAACCATTTTAATACTTTTGCGTCAGATAAAAACAATAGCAAACATTTATTGCCGAATATGATTAGAATTCACAAAAACAAGTTTTTACTGGAAGTACTTTCAACACTTTATTATATTTGTTATACATATAAAAAAAATTTTTTACTGGAAGTACTTTCAACACTTTGTTATATTTGTTATACATATAAAAAAATTTTTTACTGGAAGTACTTTCAACACTTTGTTATATTTGTTATAGGTATAACAAAAACATTTTATTATTAGGAATATAAATAAGAGTTTCCGCCGTTTGACAAAAGATGGTCTCAATAGTATGTTATTGTTAAAATTGTCAGCTGTAAAACGTCATATCGTAGGATTGGACATCTGCTAACAACATAA
>NW_018022328.1:10104-11209 GCF_002006095.1 Pseudomyrmex gracilis
GTGTCGAATCGAGCGGTGTCGAATCGTACTGTGGTCAATAGAGTATCACCCATAAATTTTTGCTATTGATTTTATCTGACGCAAAAGTATTAAAATGGTTAATTATTAATAAAGAGCGAGTTATAAACTGTAAAACGAATTAAATCGATCTCTTACTCAAAAACTTTTGAGAGATCTTTCGGGTTTGGCCTTAATAATGTAAATACCACAAATAGTGACAAATTTCGATACAGTAACAACGTTGTTTCTGATAGTTTAATTAACTACTTTTAAAATTATTGCGAAAAAAACTCCTTGGCCAGAAGTCGAACCTGGAATCTCCAGGCCGAATAGGAAAGGCGACGGCACGGAAAGCCAGAGATTCCAGGTTCAACTCCTGGTCAAAGAGTTTTTTTGCAATATTTTAAAATTAGTTAGGGGGTATATGGAATCTCTCATATATGAGATGCAAGTATAGCATCCGATATGAATTTATGAACTGAAATCTCAATTCGAAAATTCACGTGTAAGATTTACATGTAAACACGTATATATGTATGTATATACACGTATATTTTCCGCACAACATCCATTGAACGGCTCTCATTACCGAATATACATTTATTTATTAGTTTAGAAACCTAATAAAGATTCTTTAATTATTAAATAAATCACGCCCATGCTTGCTACGCGTGATCTTGTCGTTTTTCGAGACTTGAACGTCAAAACAAGAAAAACATCTCTTGAATAACAACTCCAATAGCCAAATGATAGCAATATGCCAGCAGTATGCACGCAGGTTTAATCACCACTTTGCAGCAGATTCCACTCAGCTGTCATCATAGTGAGTGAATTATGTAAGCACGATATGTAAAGAAAACAACACAGAAAAAATATAGAAATAAATGAAGAATGAAATGACAATAGCACATTATGCTTCAAATCTACTACATTCTTTGAACAAGTTCTGCTTGATTGATGCAACAATATTTGCATTACGGCATGATACCTTTATATTCTCTTTTTCTCTGTTTTTCTGTCAACACTAGTTGAAATAACATTATGTTTGAATGTTGGCGACATTGTACTAGCATAATGTGGGGTGATACTCTATTGACCACAGTAC
>NW_018022328.1:16374-20721 GCF_002006095.1 Pseudomyrmex gracilis
GTACGGTGTCGAATAATTTGGTGTCGAATAAATCTGTGTCGAATCGAGCGGTGTCGAATCGTACTGTGGTCAAACGGAACCCGCCCTAGACAATGTGTTCTTGCAGACAAAATATGCTTAATCAGTCTTGATTATCTGGGAATACACGTATACTTTACACATAGAGGAAATTTTGAACATTTATTAGATGTTTATTCTATTTTTCTTTTTCCACATAATTGAGAATAAAATTTTTCGCAAACATCATGCTCGCGGCTAAACAAAATACAATTCTAATAAAAGTACAGAACCGAGAAATACTATTACTTCGACAATATAACAAATCTTAAATGTGTAGAACGAATAAATCACGGCACATCTATTCTTGTTACGCATAAACATGTTTTCTCGATTGACATCAAACAAAAAACATCTCGGCAGTCCAAATGCATTTTTTTACATATCACGTATTAAAATTTACCGTTGAAGCTTAACCTATTAAAGCTTATTAGTAAATTTTATGCAAAAATCGATAAATTATTACCCTTAAGTTGCTACCACGCAACATTACAGTTAGTTGCAAAATTAATAACTTTTAAACTAAAAAAGATAGAGGAAAACGGTTTGCGCCATAATCCTTAGCGCAACAAACCGCAAAATATCAGCCTAATTCAAACTTTCTACTTGTAGTTATTAACAATCAATTGTTTAAATCATAGAAATTATCAAACTTTTACCGTGTGGTATTTTGCAATTAACTAATATAAACTGAGATGGAAAAACCATTTTGCTGAAGAGAAACCGCTAAAAGAGAAGAGAAACTGCTGCTGACCGAAAAGAGCCGCTGCTGACGTTTGTTTATGTCGGTTTAGCGACTCACAGTCTTGTGAATCGTTCCGAGCCGCTGCCGACATTATTTTTCGGTCCATCTGTGGTGCTAAACAACGTAAGTAGTATATGATCCGTTATAGTGCGTCAAAACAAATCCCCTCGCCCTTCCCGCCCTAACTGGCGCCATTGCCTCACCAGAGTGGTTTCCTCCTTTCTTTCAGTTTTGGAGGTGATTGGCCACGCCCACTAGAGGGGATAGAAATGTGACATGATTTATGACTTTATAAATTTTTTTAGGAATGTTGTATAAATTTTTAAAACTGTGTCTTTGAATTTGTTTTGAGAAATTTGTGTAAGAAGAGGGAGGAAAGTTCGAGAATGTTCAAGTGAAAGAATGTAATTCTTTATTAAAAGAGCATATATTTGAAAAATCTGTCTTCAAGCGTAATTGGTAATGCTTGGTGCCGCTCCGATGGTGTTGCTTTGTACGTTCAAACGTGTATGAAAGCAAGTTAGCGTCGGTCGAGGGAGGAAGTGTAAAGGCGAGGGTGGCGTTGATCCCGAAAAGGAACAATCAGCGTCTGGTACGATATGGCTCCCAATGAGCGTGGAGCAAAATTAGAGGGCGTTCTTTTTGTATGCAAAATAGAAACCGAAATAGAAGTAGGCGTCGCAAGTCTGTGACTAGAAAGTTAGGGTTGCGTGGATTCTGATGTAATAGAAAAAAATGAATTTATGTGTCTCTCTAGGTATCCGTTGCGGATATATGTATTTTTTTGAACGATTTTTATCTGTGCAAATTTGTGCGGGTTGACAAAAGCGTGCCGATGTACAAAAAAGAACATTTATGATTCAGGACAAGCCGTCCGTCACACTTGCATATGCTTGTTCGTGGGGGGTTGACAAGAGTGTGCCGATGTACAAAAGAGAACGGAATTTTTTTTGAAAATAAAAACCGATTTATGACTCGCGACAAGCCCACTTGCGCGTACTTGTTCGCGCGAGAAACTTCGAGAAAATTCTACGAGAGTTTTCGATAAATGCACATGAAAATTCAGTGTAGAATAAAATGTTTATAAAAATTAAACCATTTGAAAGAATTGTTTATTTATGTTTCACACGCATATGCACACATGTGTGAATAGCTATAACACAAAGTAAATGAGATGGTAAAGACTTCTAGGATGTGCGAAAATAAAAATAATTTATAAATGAGAACATTATTATTATTATTGTTAATTTGTAGAAAACGGAATGGGTAGTGGTATAAAATAAGCTACTTATGCGCATAAGAGGGTAGAATTGGTATAAATAGAGCGGCGTAAGTACATTCTGATCATTATTTTGTTGCAAACATTTGCGTCTGACGCTCGAGGTATTTTATAACTCGTGGTGAATATCTGGTACACTAAAATTGTGAAGAAATGGCGGTGAATAATGAAAAATACCAACAGCAATTCGAAGCCGGTTTAGACTTGCACACGAGAATCATCGAGAAGCAAAATGAGAAACGAGATATAATGCTTTCCACCGTGTATGGAATGAATAATTCGCATACAAAAAGAATTCAAGTAAGAGTGCTCTTGGATGTAGAGAACGGATTTTTTTATCCTGCTATTAAATTATGTGGAAATGGAACAAATATTATAGGGCTCGATGCTGATGCGTGGAAAAAATTGCAAAACACCATGCCGTTAATAAACCTGGACGGAAGTAAATACAAGACGGAACCGATTGTAATAAATAATAATATCACAATCGCATTTACTACGGTATATGGAGCAAAGGCCGTATTAATTTCACACAAAGAGTCCGAAGGGAAGGAAACATCTAACAGTGTAATGGAACCGATTTTTTATCGGCTTCGCCCGGCGTTTGGTCTGCCGGACAGCTCGGTGTCAAGGTTCGGAGCAGGGGAAAACAAAGAAATTACGACATTCAGATTTATGATGTATGCTGAAATGTATCGTTGGTTTATTAACTTCTAAACGCTATGTACAACGGAGTTGCCTCGATCGGCGCGGTAATTTCAGCGCGGATAGTACGGCTGGCGCAGAATGATTGACACGGGTAGTACGGTTGGCGCGGATAAGACGAATCTCGGCGCGGCGGCTTATAGCTGGACTTAATTTTACTGGGAGAGATATGTACACGGGGCGTATTTATACGTAATGTTCTTGGTCGTGAAAACGACCGGTTAAGTCGTGAGATTTCTTGTTGTGGTGGTAACAACGGCAGATTGTATCTCCGGAGCTCGTGAAGCCGACAAAGATTATGTGCGCCTGAACGCCGGAGGCAATCGAGACAACGCCTCAATCGCGACGGTCAGGTAGTGTCCGAGACAACGCCTGTGACACCGGGTGAGTCGAGTCAACGCCTCGACCGGATAGCCAGGATGTGCTCAAGACAACGCCTCGAGCGGGTGAGCCAAGACAACGTTTCGACCGGACGGTCAAGATGTGCTCAAGACAACACCTCGACTAGAAGTTCAGGATGGTTCTCAAGACAACGCCTTGAGAGGATAAGTCGAGGCAACGCCTTGAGAGGGTGAGTCGAGACAACGCCTCGACAGGACGGTTAGAATAGTTCTCAAGACAATGCATCGAGAAGGTGAGTCGAGACAACGCCTCGGGAGCGTCCCGTTTGCCCACGTTGCAATTGCCCACAGTCACTATTGCCCACGAGTTGCTTTTGCCCATGTTGCGATTGCCCACAGTCACTATTGTCCACGTTGCGATTGCCCACGTTGCGATTGCCCACGTTGCGATTGCTCACGTTGCGATTGCCCACGAGTTGCTTTTGCCCACGTTGTGATTGCCCAAGCGTTGCTTTTGCTCACGTTGTTATTGCCCACGGTAGATTGGTATATATTTAAATCAGATATTTGAATTCCAAATAATCTTGACCAATTAATCTGCAAAAGATATGTAATTTAATTAACGTGAAGTGGGGGGCGAGGAGGAGGGGCGTAGCCTCTCTCCTTGGGGGGGGCGCTGCCTCCTGTGCCTACACGCAGACCAGAAGTTCAGGATGGTTCTCAAGACAACGCCTTGAGAGGGTGAGTCGAGACAACGCCTTGAGAGGGTGAGCCGAGACAACGCCTCGAGCGGGTGAGTCGAGACAACGCCTTGACCGGACGGTCAGGATTCCAAGTTCGAACCAACGCCTCAAATGCAGAAAGGATTTTTCTCAAGACACCGGCTCGAGAGCTCGCGAAAGGAACTGGTCCCGATTGCCGAAATCGGTCGGCTTGTATACTTCAGAGCAGTCTACGGTCCGTCCGGAGTTGGTGTGCGGTGCGCGGTTGTTTGCGCGCCGTAGCACGCATCTGTATCGTGTCGCCTTGGCGCAGATATTCGCTTGTGAACGTGCTATTTGCGCGTTCTTCTGTTTTATATTTTTGCTTACATAGCTTATATAGCTTGATATGCGAGATGGTAGGAACGGGCGTGTTCCGTTTGACCACAGTACGATTCGACACCGCTCGATTCGACACAGATTTATTCGACACCAAATTATTCGACACCGTACGATTCG
>NW_018022328.1:21981-29763 GCF_002006095.1 Pseudomyrmex gracilis
CGAATCGTACGGTGTCGAATAATTTGGTGTCGAATAAATCTGTGTCGAATCGAGCGGTGTCGAATCGTACTGTGGTCAATAGAGTATCACCCGAAACATTTGGATACATTAGCATTTTGCGTTAGTAAATATTTCAAATATTTAATACAAGAAACAGAATTGTTACTCTCAAAAGCCTATATAAACGCAGACATTATCAAATTAACAATTAGAGGTAATTACAGCAATATCAAACGTGCTGTACAGACGCAACTTAAAAATTTACCGTTTCTAGATACTTATTTTACTTGGGTATTTCTAAAAATGTGCACACTTTGTTTAGACAATGTTGTTTCAAATTATTGTAGAAAAACATTAGAAGTAATGTCTTCTCTCGGTTTACTTGTATACAAAAACATATTTTCATATGAATAAAAAGAAAAATATAATGTCTTTTCTATAAAATAAATACCACATATATTGTGTTTTATTTCTTCCGCCGAAACCTGTCCTATGTGCTTTATTGGAAAAACGAAAAAGTAAACCGAAATTTTTTACGCCACTTGAGCGCATAAAAAATAAAATGAAAACTTCTTTGATATAAGCTGTTTTTATATCACACATTCTGCTGTAACATGTTTTGACGTACGTGTCTATCTCGAAAAATCTTCGAAAAAGTTTCTCATAGTGCAATCCCAAAGTCAGAAAGTAAAAGTTCATATATCGCAAGTCCTTTGGTTGTTTATTACGGTTCAGGAGTGTAAATCTCAGTTTTATGGAATTGCAGCTAAAGGATGCGTTTTACCCCGCTGACAGAAATAGCGGAAACTATGTCTAAGAAAACAGATGGTCAATGCCAACACGTGACATTTTAGGTTCACCTTCATCTGTGAAAAATCTGTTTTTGGCTTATAAAATCAATGTCAACCTTATAGAGAAGCAAAACCAGATTTGGTTTTCTCCAATGACAAGAAATGATAAAAACTTTATAGTATTTCTGAGTAGTCACACAGACGGTTTGTCAATTTGTAACATCGTAGCTCAACTCTCACTTCGCAATTTTTGGGGGTAAAACAGAGTATAAAATTTCTGCTATAACAAAAACGAAACAGTCTGAGTTGTGGGAGCAAGTACTGGAGTGTTCCCCAGTGAGTTTGCTAATCGTTGTTCTTTTGTGTTTTTATCTCAGTGTAAGTACTATTTTTGTGCAAGTTAAAATATCTTGATTAAAAATGTTGGCTAAAAGCATTGAAGATATTATTACGTATGTGATGCAATGCTCCTTTGATGTGTTCATGGTAACATATATGAGAGGAGTATTGTTACGCGTACGAGAAGATACAGACAATATAGAGTTATTTTATCAAATCGCGCATTGAATATCAAATACACTCCTTGCAACGTTGCACGCGTTGCAATTTTTTGAGGAGGATCCTCGATTATTGCGCATTGCGTTCAAAGTAATCGAATTTTGCACTGCGCTCCAGCACAATGCTGAAAGATGTGCGAGGGTTAATCGCACGAATAATGCGCGATAACATGGGTAAGTAAAAGTTTTATTTTCGTAAAAATATCATTTTTCATTTATAAGACATTTTTACATGTATATATGTATATACACCGCATGTTTCGACATTACGGACTAGGATTTAACGTCTCATTTTAACAAAAAGTATAGAAATCGAAGGCAGTATTTGTGTAGGTCGTGATTTCCCGAACGATACTGCCACATGTGTTGTGTAGCCGAGTAGTCATAAACCCTTACTTCTTTTTTGTATATTCACTTGGCTGTCTCTGCATATTTTCACAACACATAGCGATCGTGCGAGTCTGAGCAGGACGAAGGCGCCGAGTTTTCCGTTTGTCTATAACTCGATTTTTCTTTTGAGTTGAAGTTTAGCGTCGCATCTAGCGTAACAGTTCAGTCAGTTCAAATCGAGAATTGTCAGCGGTACGATTAAGTTCCGCGATCTCCCAGCTTCTTCGTACTCAACTCGTATCTCAAGTAAAAATATCGCGTCCACGGAATTTTCTCTGCAAAACTCTCGTCTTTGTGGTGCTCACCGTAGCCATCCAGCTACCTTATCAAACAAATAAAAGTGCGTAAAATATTCAGCGATCCCGCGTATCGTTGGTAACGCTGTTGACGGAACAACGACTAAGAAATCAAGTCTTGGATTTCATCAATCCAGGACACGCATTTTCACGTGCATTTGCTGACTATCATTTCAATTCCTATCCACCTCTTGTTCCATTCGGGACAAAACCAGCGTCCCCCTCTACGAGGCATTGCGATTATCCAATCCACGCTTCAACACCGCATATTAATGTAATTTAGTAAACAATCGTATCAAAATAACGAATGCAAACGAAGAAGCTGCACCGTCGCCACGCCGTTCTGTTTCTCGACAGCAGCACCAGCAGCAACAGCAGCAGCAGGAAGATGCAAGCAAAGTGGACAGCGTGACGCTCGCAACCCGTCGTTCTTGCGCGGAATCTCGTCCGAAAGCACGAGTAGCGCCACTGCGGCAGGAAGTTTGCCCTTTTGTTTTGAACTCAACTTTCTTTCTTTTTAATAACAAATATTACAAACAGACGTTTGGTGCATCTATGGGCACTCCTTTCTCTCCGATTCTAGCAGACATTGTCATGCAGGATCTTGAACTATCCATCATTGGTTCTTTATCTTTCATTCCACCTCTACATGTCAGATATGTTCATGACATAGCTTTTATGGTTCCTAAAGATCAGTTTGATGTTGTTTTAAACCTTTACACTTTATATCACTCTTGACTTCAATTCACCATAAAAGTTAGTTGTGATAGACTCAACTTTTTGGACATTACAATTATCAAAAATACTAATAGATTAATACATGACTAGTATCACAAGCCAACGTTTTCAGGCAGATATCTTAATTATTTTTCAAACCATCCTATCTGTCAAAAAAGAGGCACGGGCCTCGTGGATAGAGCCTTCTTTTTATCACATCCTAAATTCTATTCTATTTTGACTTGAATTTTAATATTTTAACTGATAATAATTATCCTTTTGATTTTATCTATGACATTTTTATACAGAGACTAAAACATAATTTTTTTAAAAAATAATGACTTAGGAAGGTTTTTGTTAAACAATACTTTAGCTGTACAAATGATACAGTTTCGTTGGTTTGTGATGCCTTATATAAATAATTTTTCTGAACAATTTTTAAAAATATTTTTAAAAGACACTAATATGTGCTCAGCTTTTTATACTATTGACAAATTGTCTAAATTCATCAATGTTCTCAAGGATCCTTTATTTTTATTCACACGTCCGTCGCTTGTATATAAGATAAATTGCCGTGAATGTGATGCATCATATGTCGGACAGACTGGCAGAATGTTGCAAGCAAGAATTAAAGAACACAACTATATTAATAGAAACTCTTCTAAAAGATCTGTGATTACTGATCACAGAATCCGATACTCTTACGAATTTGAATAGGATAACGTAAAAATATTGAATAGCGAGAAGTAATTCCGCCTTTATTCAGTAGTGAAGATTACCTTTATTTGGCAATTTGCAGTTTGGCTTCTTATAGCTAGTACGACGACTCGGCGGTAATTCTCGAACTTCTGCTCTCAATTCTGTTGCATCACTTCTTATACCACCGAACTGAGAGCATCGCCTTGTCTTACTTTAAACAACGTTGCGCGAGTTGATCGCGCAATCCGCTCATTTGCTTGATCAGCTTTTGGAGACGAATCTACCGTCCTTACTGATCAAGCGACACGCGCTTTTACCAATACACCAAACCGTGTCACAAGTACACATACAATCGTATCTTTGCCTTATAAACTACTATTTCTTAACTTTGTCTACGTACGCGACCTTACATTAAATGTATCTTACTTCGCAGATTTCTTAACATGACCATCACCTTATTATACTTGGATTTCTCAACATTCCTCCTCCGTTGAGAAAAGAAAACTTGTACGCAAGTTTTCTTTACACTTTCTTACTTATCGTGCAACTACTACTAAAACTAAGGTTGTCCTAGCACCGTGCGTACACGATCTACATTTGCGGTACTGGGTAACGTTTCCACATTAATTTTCTTTTTTACATATTTTACTACAGTACTCACTACAACAATGGTTATTACCACAACTAACGTACTACTAACGGAAATGGTACAAATTATGTGAGGATAAACGCCTCCTCCTAGTCGTGCATCATCTATGTTTTTTACTACATTATTTATTTGTGTACTTAATTTCGTTAATTCTTCCCCGTTCACTACGTTTTTTTAATTTTACGGGTGTGAGACTAGTCTCGTGTGTGAGTGCAATTTTTGGTACCGACAAGTTGTATTCAAGTAAGTACGTCTTTACGGCAGTATTATGTGCTATTCCTTTTGTTTTGATGTATATTTTGCGCGTCAGCAGCATTTTACAGTTTTCAAATAAGATCACTCGCCCCGTTTTTTTTATGGTAGTTGCGTGCTCTGTGCTCCTCGCGCGCTGTATCGTGACTTCCTCTCTGGTATGTGCTGAGTACAGCCATGTCAAAAGATTTCGTAACGCGATTCACAGCGTTTGATTCGTCGCCACGTACCGCAAATCATACTCACCATTGCCTTCTCATAACTACATTCGCACCTTACATGGTGACTTACTATCAACGTAATACACTGGCGTACTTTTATCGCAGAAATAATGTCCACCAATGTTCTTACACTCACTTGACTCCTCCATGGACAATTCCGAATATGTTTTTCTTTTTCTGCCTACGCCGATTACACTATGTCTTACATTTACAAACGCATACACATTTCTATGACTATGCACAGATAACGGAACAACGTTTACTAACTCGTAAACAGGATATGACACCAAAGGGAGGCTCACCACTGTTATGACATTTGATCCTCTTACATACGCTGTGACCTCGCTGAGGGAGCCCCCTAGTAGAGGCTGAGTCCAGGGGTCATGCCCGAGCCATGACTCTTTCACCCCGTGCCCGGAAGTCCGCCCCCAAGCCGAGCATATTTGCTCGACTTAGAGGACTTGAGTCCCGGCCTTGTCCTGTCTGGTTGTGGGGAAGAGGACGAGTCTCCTCCTCTCTGCCGCTTGAAGGAGGGCTCCTTGGTGGAGCCTCCTCCCGAACCCGGCGCCTTTTGCGCTGCACTTCTGGACAAGTGAGGGCCAGCAACCTTGCGGTCGTTGACCCCGCCCGAACTTCTCTTGGAAAAGGGGTGAGACCGCGCCGTTCCTCCTTCTTTCCTCCAATCTCCAATCCCTCCCGGGAACCGGAAGATTTTTTTCCTAAAGTCAAGGCCACAGTGGCCTTCTTCTCTTCACCCGCGGCGGGCTCCGTCGCCCCTGCGCGCACAGAGGAGACGGATGAAAGAGACGGATCCTCTCATCCCATTTCCTCCTCCGGCCACAGCCGGGCCATTCCCTCTTCCGGGGAGAGGAGGAACTCTTTTTCCATCTTCTTTCCATCTGGAGGAGTCCCTGTAAGACTCGGCACTTCGGGCCCGCCGCTTCCTCCTTTTCTTCTTTGGAGAGAAGGCAGAGCTCGTTCCTTCTCTACCCTCCTTGCCGCCGGATGGCAACGGAGGCGCCGGCACAACGCGCCCGCCAACCGGCGCTCCGCCTGGCGGCTGTATTTCTCTTAGGGATGGGGGCGCAACTTGCACCGCCCATCCGATGATTCGATGGCTGCCCCCGGCTTGCACACAAAGTACACTTGAGGGCAGCCCTACAGGTAATGGCGAGGTGGCCACTTTTCCCGCAACGGTAGCACGCTGCGCTCCGGTCCTCGCCGGAGCACATGCGTGCGACGTGCTCGCATTCGAGGTACCAGTAGCACTGCATACGCCGTGCTCTCAGTGCCTCGACGGGAAGGTAAAACCACCACACCCTTATCCTCTTTGCTCCCACCACCCTCCGGGCCGCCCGCAGGGGCACACGGGCCCATAGGGTTTTCACGTTTTTGATATATTATATATGTACACATGTAAATATGCACTTTATAGAACAATACATTATATTTTATCAAGCAGTATTGGATCTTTTTATAAGAAGAGCAAAAATATAAATATCAAAAGACATTAATATATATTTGTATTTTTGTTTATTATTTCAAAATTATATCTCAAATATGTAATTGTTAGTATAAAAGTTTTATTTTTTCAAATCATAAAAAATATTTTATATCAAAAATAGGTTGAAACTGTTGTTAACAAATTATTTGATACAAAAAAAGAATAAAACATATATTATACATAAAAACATTCCAATTTTAAGAAAAGAAAACATTATTAACTTTCATTAAAAGTATCATAAATTTAAAATTACTTTACCAATTAACTATCGTATTTGCTAATATACACATTGAAGAAGATTAACAAAATTTATCTCAAATAAGAGGTAAGTACACTTGTTATTAGGTACATTAACAATTGTACTTAACTTTTATTTAAAATAAATTTTGTTTATCTTTTTTAATGTAAAAATTAGTAAATAGTAAATTGGTAAATAATAATTTTTAATTTTACACGTTTAGAGCATTAAATTTGATGCTTTAAAGCATTGTCACGTTCACGGATAAATTTTTTTACAACAGTTGAACGACTTTTTAATGAAACAGTTACAACTTCGTGGTCATTTCTAAACCATTTGAATAAGATAGCGGATATTCAATGTATCAAACATAATATCCACTTAAAAGACCCGCAATAACTTTAGAGTCAGTTGGGTGCGAAATTTTAAGTTTTACAATTTTGTCGGCTACAATATATGCTGATGCAATTTCTCCCTTGTCTGATATATACATTACTACACGTGGAGCATTTCTTTCTTGTGTCTTAAGATCTTCAATCGAACACATAACCTACTGACAAATTTTCAGTAAATTAACAATATTTTAATGATTATTTATTGATTTGTGTATGAATACAAGTAGTAATATGTTTACCTTTTTTACTATAAACAATTGTTACGTCCTGGCCCACGGTTACCGTCGGGCTATGGTGGAGCAACAGAAAGCTGTCGTTTCTCTGTCTCCGCACAAGTAGGCGATTCTGCTGCAGCAGAGTCGAGCGAGTTTGTGTGCTCTCACGGATAGGTCAACGGCGTATACCGATCTTATTCTATCCTATGAGGCCCTGCTTGTCGGTTTCTTTTTAAGTCTAGAGATTTAACTCTCTGGACTAAAAACGAGACCGTACGATCGATTGAGGATGTGGAGGATGAGAGGTCGATTTAATTAAACTGATCGGATATAAACATACAGAACATTAATTTATTCATTAAAAAGGGTTTTTGTTACAAAGTTTAGTTAGGTGTGTTGTCGTGTGAATGGATGTAGTGTCGCGAATCTTACAAATAATCGGAGGGTCATCGCTCGGAGGCGGGGGAGAGGAAAGAATGTATATGTGTGGATGTGTGTCGCGAGCGCGTGTCAAGGGGCCTCCGGCGGGATTTTACAAATGTAAGTGTGTCGGGTGCATGTGTATGACGCCGATTTGTGACGTTTAGTGATTGACATTATTCTAAATCGATTTCTATTATTTTATGGATTTTAGCGGAACTAAGGGGAAATATAGAATAAAAATGACGGACTGGGACTAGGCGGATGTCATTGAAGTACGGAAATTTGACGGGGAGAAGTTTTCTGAATGGAGTGGTAGATAATAGGTGAAAGAGATTGGAAATATTTATTCGGGCGGGTTCCGTTTGACCACAGTACGATTCGACACCGCTCGATTCGACACAGATTTATTCGACACCAAATTATTCGACACCGTAC
>NW_018022328.1:30303-31600 GCF_002006095.1 Pseudomyrmex gracilis
ATCGTACGGTGTCGAATAATTTGGTGTCGAATAAATCTGTGTCGAATCGAGCGGTGTCGAATCGTACTGTGGTCAATAGAGTACCACCCTATTTATTCTTAGGGGATCTATTACGTAGGGTATTTTGTTTTTGGATCTGTTATTCGGTAAGTGGAGGCTAATTTGAAGAAATGTTGTATTATAAAGTCGAGCGGTAGGGTGGTCGGTCGAGAGAAATCGGCCGGTTTATCATCCGCGGGTTCTTGCGCGGACGTGAATGGTAGAAGGGAAGGAGAGCGAGGAGGGGGTGGAAGAGACTGCACATCCGCGGGATTTTCTGCGGGACAAGCGGACTCGGAGTATGGTGAAAAGGGGGAGCGAGAGAGTAAAGACGGTGGATTATTCGCGGGAAAATCGGGGCTTACAGGAGAGTAAGAAGGGGATTAATACTACGAATCGTCGTTGTGGTGTGTGTCTGTATGTATATCGTGTGCGGTTGCGTGAAATTCTATGTGTATGTTATTATTATTATTATTTTGTATGTCCGGGTGTGCGTTGTGAGAGGTGTCTACGTGTGTTTCCGTATCATTGTTGCTGTTATTATTATTTTCGGAATCGTTCTCTATTGTCTGAGGAGGGTTGACGGTAGTAGGCCTGCTCGGCTTCGGCTCGTTTAGAGCAAGGGCAGCCGCGCGTCGCAATTTCTGGTTGCGCCGGCGGCATCGGCCCTTTACTCCTGCTCGTGACGCTCCTCTCCGGGGTTCCACTTAACTGATTTTATGTAATTATGCTATTGTGATCTTTAGGCTTCGCGACCGTTTTCGGAGATGTTGAGCTTGTTTATCTTTGCTGTTTAGGGAAGGTTGAAAAGAAAAAAAAGAAAAAAAAAAGAAAAAAAATTCGGACACCACTCGTAACGGCTATCCACCATGAGTAGCTCTTCCAAAAAGTTTGAATGCCACCCAAAACGGTTATGCACCGTAAGTAGCTCTTCCAAAAAATTCGAATAAGAGCGTGTTTATTCTGATTGCTTGCTTATCAGGATATTTGTCTCTAATTGGCAAGTAATTGTTCTCTCGGTTTCTCCAAAAATTAGTCGCGAAATTGGGAGTAAAGCTCGCGAACAGTAGAATCTCCGTGCATATATATACATATATAATGATGTGGACTGGGCGTGTTCCGTTTGACCACAGTACGATTCGACACCGCTCGATTTGACACAGATTTATTCGACACCGTACGATTCGACACCAGATTATTCGACACCGTACGATTTGACACGAAATTATTCGACACCGTACGATTCGACACGAAATTA
>NW_018022328.1:36870-38421 GCF_002006095.1 Pseudomyrmex gracilis
ACGCTCTAGACGACCATCAACGTCTACCGACGAGGGCCACGTCCAAAAAATCAAAGATTTGGTGCTTGCAAATCGTCGATTGACAATCAGAGACCTCGCTGATAGTGTTGGAATATCATTTGGCTCATCCCAAACCATTTTGAAGGATGTTTTGTGTCTTAAACGCGTCAAGTCTCGATTAGTGCCAAAATCGCGGCTCACACTGCATTGGTTCTTCGCGACTTTTTTGCCAAAAACTCGACTCATATCGTTCCGCAACCACCGTATTCGCCTGATTTGGCTCCGAGCGACTTCTGGCTATTCAGCAAACTCAAAAGGCGAATGCGGGGACGCCGTTTTGACACGATTGAGGAGATAAAAATCGAATCGAAAAAGGTCTTAAAGGCTATACCAAAAAAAGACTATTCCGACTGTTTCGAGGACTGGAAAAAGCGTTGGCATAAGTGCATTGTATCTGGGGGGGATTACTTTGAAGGGGATGAAATTGATTTGGATGAATAAATAAAGAATTTCCATTTTATAAACAAATTCACCTTACTTTTTGATCACAGTAGTATATACCATTTCGAGTGAGCGAGTGCTCACCGAATTTCTTCCAATCGAAAAACTCGGTTGAGCCTCGCTGGTTCCTATTTGTTAATTAGTTGGTCGGGTAAACTTATGAAATCGCTAATCGGCGACGATCTCTTGCCTTGGTCGGCCCGTCCGATTTTCCGGAGAAGGGAAAAGAGAGAGTGTTGGTTTTCAATCACGCTACCTAGACTCTTTGCTATTTGTTTATAATAAAGTTTTTCGTGGATTATTCATGGCGTCGGAGTTTTATTTGCTCTTGCTGCTCTAATTTTTATGAGCGGTGCTTTTTCTGGCCCGAAGATATCCGGATTTGTTTAGGATGTTTAAACAATAAGTTTTCTTGCTCGTTATCGTAAAATTTCGGGTTATTACTAGACGCGGTTTATCTTTTCGGGCGCCGATGTGATTTCTGTTTGCTCTCCTATCGTCTGGAATCCAAGTCTCTAAATGATAGGTCTGCTCGGATTATTTATTGTTTTTTATTATTTATTAAAAGGGAAATTTGTTATGCGTTGGCGCGTCGCGTTGCAAGAAAAAAGGGACTGTGGAGTCTCTAGGACGTAACACAATGTAGGATTTTGATTCTTAAATTTTTTGTTTGCAAGTTTTATAGTAAGTTGTTCTATAACATTTGTATTTTTTATTTTTTACTATAATCTTTTATAGAAAAATATTTGATCAATTTATTGATTATAAAATAAAGTTTTTCAAAACAAACGTTTTCCGTTACTGATTTTATATTTAATAATTCAAAAAGCATCTGAAAAAATAATAAACAATAATAATTGATAACAACAATTAGTAATAATTATATTGTTGGATGTCGAGGAAGGTCGGGTGGTCGAGATGAAGTTCAGAACACGAACTTGTATTTTTATCTTTTATTTCTCTGATTACAACTCCTTCTGTATCTTACACGGCTGTACCTCACTGCGGTAAACTCTCCGGCTTGCGGAGCCACACAGTGAGCTAGCAGTC
>NW_018022329.1:0-1556 GCF_002006095.1 Pseudomyrmex gracilis
AGAAGGGGTTAGTTATGAAGGCAGGACTGGAAAGTTGTAAATAGAGAAAAAAAAAGAAGAAAAAAATGATGAGTGCGATAGACTTGCAAGAGTATAGGAGGAAAATGCACTTGCTTCTATTTTAGAAGCAATTTGATGAGTTAGAATAAAAGATAAAAAAAAAAGAAAGAAAAGATATAGGTATAACATCAAGAATAAACAGTATAAAAATGTTTTTTTTTATTTATAAAAAAACCAAAAAAATTATAACGGGAATAATAATTGTTTTGAATTGAATTCAAAGAAAATGAAGGCGCGCGCGTAGCGCGCGCTGTCTGCTAGTCCTATATTAAAAAGGGCATGTGTACCGAGAAGTTAGCGTTTGGAGTCGAATATCTCGCACCCATTGTTGCCTCTTTTCCGCGTTGCCGATTGGTTGGTTGGTTGGTCGATCGAGATATATAATATGTAATGATGATAATATAACGAGAAAAGAGATTTTGACAGATCGTCGTCTATATACATATGGAAAAAATTTGCGGTTAGAACACATAATAATAGTAAAAAAAAAATAAATTAAATTAGTTGATGAAAAGTAACATTACAAGATGACATCCGATGACAAAAAAATGTAAGTAAAATATATAAACTATAATAAAATATATAATAAAATATATATATATATATATATATATATATCAAAATATAATTTCATATACACACACTCAATAAGATTATGCTTTTAGGTTAAGATGAGGTTAGTTGTTATCCGGTATAATATTAGAATACCACACAAGAGAGAAAAGATTTGTATAAAATTCGGCACAATCAAAAAGTTTGATCTACTCTTTCGTCGATCTGGGACTTATTAAGCTGGTCAACCGAGAGGATATGCATTTGGTACCTACACAACTATCGAAGCTTTTGCCAAAACAGGAAAAGATGCTTTACGCAACTTGAAAGTTAAGGTAAAGAATGTTATGCTTATCAGTTAGTATATATAATACACACGTAAACATTATAATATATAAAAAGTTGGCGCATTATTGTGCTTATTATTACTTAATATGTAGTGAGAAACTGATAAGCATAGTTGTCCGTATTCTTTTGGACCGTACATAGCACATAAACATATGAAAATGCTTGATAAACATAAATATTCATCAAAGTAATGGGAAACATAAAATTACGTACATAAAAATGAATTATGATATGGTATGGTTATGGTTTATTTGTAATGAATATTAGTATGTTTTTCTATATATTTATGTGCTATGTACAGAGTGAGTCATCTGAATATATCACCTCTAATAACTCGTTTGTGTGGCCAAGAATAAAAAAAAGTTTCATATAAAAGTTGTAGGGTTTCAAGGGGAAATCAAAATGGCGTACCTTTCAATTTTTGATTTTGACCGAAAGTGGGTTACTTCAACCGGAAGTGGTTTTTTAAAATGGAAACCCCCCTTTTTGACACCGGAAAATGAAAAAGCAGAAAATTTTACGTTCAGATATAACCTTGGCTGTTTTAAAATTTTCAAGATGGCAAACAAACATGGCGGACAAAAATTTTAGTCAAC
>NW_018022329.1:2253-4179 GCF_002006095.1 Pseudomyrmex gracilis
TTTTCGAGAGCTGAACGTCTGTATGTGTGTGTGTGTGCTCAACGTTATCCTGATAGAAGGCATCCAACTAGTGTAACTATTAAAACCCGTACGCAGAGAGCAAGTGATGGGTCTATGGTTCGCCGATCACGACATCATGAATATGATGTTAATGATAATCGTGTTATAACCATTTTAGCGAAAATTTATCTCGATCGTCATATTAGTACTCGTCAAATCGAAAGAAAAATTGGCATACCTCAACGAACAGTTGCGAAAATATTAAAGGCGAGAAAATTTCATGCATATCACATAACGTTGACACAACATTTGAATTTTAATGATTACTTACTTCGTGTAAATTTTTGTGAATGGGCTCTGCAAATGATCCAACAAAATGAAAACTTTTTCCGGTACGTACTCTTTTCGGATGAAACAACTTTCAGTAGCAATGGAACTGTAAATAGACATAATTGTCACTACTGGTCCGATGTAAATCCTTATTGGTTTCGTTCAACTAATTTCCAAAATCGTTGGTCTTTAATGGTCTGGTGTAGCATCGTAAATGGCTATTTAATAGGTCCTTAGTTTTTTGAAGAAAACATTAACGGACAAAACTTTTTGCAGTTTCTTCGAGACGATTTCCCGCAACTATTGGAAGACGTTGATTTTTTCACCAGAAAACGGATGTGGCTTATTGGATGGTGCGTCAGCACATTATTCACATATTGTAAAAAATTATTTGAATAACCGATACAATGGTAGGTAGAGTGGGAGATTGGGCGCAGTCGCGTGGCCCCTCCTCGTTCGCCAGATTTCACTTCTCCCGATTTTTTCTTGTGGGGAATGCAGAAAAATATTGTCTATAGCGAAAAAGCAACAACCAAGGAGAATATGAAGGAACGTATTCGGACTGCTTGTGCCGCAATATCTCAAGAAATTTTTTTGAGAACAGTCACATCATTCAGAAGGCGTATCGACCTATGCATTCAAGAAAAGTGTACTACTTAGCGAATTAACTGTTTGAAGTTACAAAGTTACTAAATAAAGCACCCCGATAGTGAGAGGCAAGGGGACTCACGTAAATAAAGCACCCCGATAGTAAGAGGCACGGGGACTCACGTAAATAAAGCACCCCGATAGTGAGAGGCAAGGGGACTCACGTAAATAAAGCACCCCGATAGTGAGAGGCAAGGGGACTCACGTAAATAAAGCACCCCAAAGGGAACAAAAAACTACCACGTCCACGCCGTTGTTCCTGGGTAGTGCTAAGAGTACTAATTTCTATTAATTTCGGCTAAAAATTTCGTCCGCCATCTTGGTCCGTCATCTTAGATCCGCCATTTTGAATTTTGCAAATCTGACTTCAGATTCGTGATCAGCAACCCTAAAAACCCTTGTAAACTTAATTTGATGCAAATCGGGTAATTAAAATTTTTGTCCGCCATCTTCGTTTGCCATCTTAAAAATTTTAAAACAGCCAAGGTTATATCTAAACGTAAAATTTTCCGCTTTTTTATTTTTTGGTGTCAAAAAGAGGGGTTTCCATTAAAAAAAAATCACTTCCGGTTGAAGTAACCCACTTTTGGTCAAAATCAAAAGTTGAAAGGTACGCCATTTTGGTTCCCCCTCGAAACCCTACAACTTTTATATGAAACTTATTTTGATTCCTGGCCACACAAACGAGTTATTGGAGGTGATAGATTCAGATGACTCACCCTGTATATACACATGTATGAAATTCACATGTAAATTATTGTACATGTGGGTTTTTTTAATTGAAATTTTAATTTACAAAATCATATAGGATGCTAGATTTGCATCTCATATATGAAAGATCCCAAATACCCCTTTAACTAATTTGAAAATATTGCGAAAAAAACTTCTCGGCCAGGAGTCGAACCTGGAATCTCCGGCTTTCCGTGCCATCGCCTTCCCTGTTAGGCC
>NW_018022329.1:6344-10510 GCF_002006095.1 Pseudomyrmex gracilis
TAGCTCCATAAAATACTCAGTTAACTCTGCTTGTCGTGCGTAATCATCCACCTTTTGAGTTATCTCTAATACCGCGTTTCTTAACTTATTTTCGTTTCTCTCAACTATTTCTTCCACGTTTTGTACGTGCGCAATCGTTGCGTTTACAACCTGCAACTGATTTTTAATCACATGTTGTAGCACCGTCTGTTTCGTACTCAACAATTCTATTTGTTCCGATATCTGTTTTTCGTCGTCGGCATCCATGGTGCCGAACAAAATTTTCGCGACAGAACCTACCGTGTCCACTAGCCCCCTTCGGTAACGCGTTGGTGTATTCACGATTGTCGTAACGCGTCTGGCCAGTCTCTCTACTTTTTGCAACCTATGCTGTAACTCTGCAACGAAACTTTCGCAAAATTCTCCGCCTTTGCGAACTATCGTTATGTTCCCGCATGTTTCCTGCGTACCGTCACGGACCCAGTTTCTGATCAGTTAAGGGGACGAGCAATGTTTTTTTAATAATAAAAATAAAATAAATACATTGAAAGCAACGGTTTTTTTTTTAATTTACTAATCAAACATTTAAATTAAATATAGCAGCATAAAAAATTGAAATTTATTAAAAATAAAATTTATAATTTAAGTTTTTTAAGAAAAAGAAGAGGTAGCAGTTTTTGATCACAAAATTTAGTAGAGGAGTAGTTTTTGATCATGCGAGGACCCAGTTTTTTTAATCCTACAATAGGTCTGTTTTTTTCCCTGAACTGGCTGCACTAGTTCAGAGTTTATCTTTTGTTACACATATTAGAAGGAAAAAGATAAACTCTGAACTAGTGCAGCCAGTTCAGGGAAAAAAAACAATAGACCTTTATCAATATTAGGACATGTGATTAGGTTAAGTATTTATGAAAAAGACATTTACATTGCAATTTATTTTGTATTTCTAGAAAAGTATATATTTTATCAAATTCATAAATAATAAACAAAAAACTAAATTAGTAACAAAAATTATATAAATTATATAATTTTGAACTATATATTTTGAATAAAACAATTGCATAAAATATATTTTATAAAATTAAATATAAAAAACAGTAGTTAATAAGTATTTTAAGAATAATAAACTTTAAATCTTTTTTGTTTTTTTCTGAATTTCTTTTTTTTTCAATTTTTCTTTTTTCTTCTCTTCATCCTTTTCTTTTTTAATTCTAAGCCTCTCTAATCTCATATTTTTTCTCATTTCTTTTTCTTTTTCTGCTTTCTCTTTTTCCTCTAAAACTTTTTGGTGGTACGCTCTCCACTCGTCTGATGTAGCTACTGCTGGAATTTTGACTTTCTTTTTTCGTTTTTGTTTTAAATCATTTTTTTGTGGCCAAAAGAAACAATAAAAATTGCTAAAAATTAATATATTTTACTAATTTAAATCAAATACAATTATTTTTTACTTTAGAAATATTTAGAATTTCTATAATAAAGATATTATTAGTATTTGTATATTTTTAACCTCCAACATAAAGACGTGATCAAAAACTGCGGTTGTGTTCATAATTTGGACGCAGTAATTAATCACTTAATTATTTATATATAAGTAGTGTCTACATTAAAAATGCATTTATTTCTTACTAAAACAGTACTTAATAACAAGGTTTCAAAAACATTACCTCAGAAAATCCAAAAACATAAAAATAGCGAGTTCTCTCCGGCAGCATGTTTTCTTGCGAGCGACGTTAAGAAACATAGCGCAAGCGTCGTTCTGAACGGAAGTGTTTTTTTTAGATTTTTTTTTTTATGAAAATTCACCTTTTGAAAACCATCAAATGCTGTTACTACATCTTTCAATCTTTGATATTAATATTAAAATTTTTTATAAACAAATAAATTTTATAATAAATTGTATGAAATTACTTAAATGTGAAATTGATCAAAAACTAGGTCATGATCGAAAACTAGGTCCGTGACGGTATTCCTTAACATGCGTTCCGCCTGTTCTACTCGCGTGTATACCGTGGATACGTCTAACCTTACGACTAATCTCCACTTTTCGCTGACGTGGAGCATCGTTCCGTACTTCTCGTAGTACATGCCAGGATTGTGCTGAAATTTTTGTATGCTGTATCCTTGATTCCCGGCTCCACTCCACGCGACGCAACAGGTAAGTACTACTACTTTTATTAACAACATTTTTTNCCGTTTCCCCCGGCCCCCTCACCCCCCCTCGGAGCACCCTGATCAGAACCCCTCTATCTTAACTACTCGGCTGGCTCTCGTTTCCCTTTCCAGGATCTCGTTACAAGGATTATTTCTTAGAATTATCGTTAAACTTAATAATTATATTTCGTTGCAAAATGAAAGAGCCCGTGGAGTCCAGGACGTAACACCCCCCGCGTTAGACAAATGTTGGGGAGTGCACAACATTTGCATGCAAGAAAGGGCTTCTTTTATTTTGCAACGTCCCTAATCTATGGTGAAACATTAGATAAATAGTGATACATTTCTTAACCTATTTTTGTGAATATATGACCAATATATTTGTTTGTTTGGTTTTGGTTTTGCCTTTTTGTATTTTTTTTTGTTTTGTTGTTTTTTCTACGTGAGTAAGAATATTTTTATGTCAACGTGAGTAATAATAATTTTATTGTATATCGGCATTTAGCGTGATAAATAAGCGAGTGTTTTAACGATGTTTGAGAGAGAGTAATGGAAATTGCGTGTGGTCGTCAATCATAGTCTTGCCTGAGCCGTGCCATCAGGAAGGGAAGATGCTTTAGTTAGTGGTGCTGGTTGTCACTGCTATCCCCCATCTGACCTCCAGGAGTGTTTTGTCTGTTTTTGCATATCCTTCTATACATCTTTGACATCGCGAAACCGCACGGCTTCGTATGATTCGGATGCTGCAGACTGTACATTTCTGTTGGTTGTAAACGGATTTTTTATGAATCAGATAGTGCAATGGGAGAATGATGTATTCCTTCTGTAGGTCTTCCGGCAAATTGCGATAGCAGAGGTGACAAATTTTGTAGTTATCGCTTCTGTTTTGGTATATAGATCCGACGGTGGGGGTGACGCAGCGGAGTTGTTGTAGAAATCGGTCTTCTTTTCCGCAGCTAGTTCCTGTCTCAGGCTGTGGAAGTCTCGGCATTTTGGCACTATGATTCACAATCGGATGCTTTCTGTATTGCAATTTGGAATAAATGCCTGTAAATGCATGAGATAATTCTTGTTATGAATGATACATTTTGTGTGTATGTGAGAGTAGTTACATAGATGTGAGTGCCTGTAAGAGGAAAAGATTTTACGTAAATTTTATGGCGGTTATGAGATCGTCTGGTGTGGCAAGAGAGAGAAAGAGAGAGAGAGAGAGAGAGAGAGAGTCTGTGCTTAAAATTTTGTGGTGTTTTATTGTTGTATAACGTTTTGTTTAAAAGGCAAGGCGCATTTTTGCATTTATGTGTTTTTATTTTTTTTTTATTTTTTGTATGGCGGCGTTGAAAATGTGGTTTGGCGTTTACGACGTCCACTTGCTCTCTCATCTCTGGTGACCGGGTGATATTCATAGCGTTAGTTGTAAAATTTGGGCTACATCTGTGTGTGTGTGTGTTAAGTTTCTAGCAGTGTTTACGCAGTTGTTTTACAGGATAAGGAATTGTACGTGTTAGTATTATATATGTTTTGTTCTCTTTTGCATTTATTTCTTATATCTAATGTTGTTAATTACAAGAACGTATATATATTTTCTTAATATCTAATATTAAGGGTTATAGGTGTATATAAATGTATTTTCTTAGCGCCTAATTAGATCGCGGAGGCCCGGCCGTGCTTCAGTATTTACCGCGTCGTGTCGCATTGAGCACTCAAAGTCCATCAGGAGTTGATGGACATCGAAGTCTCCGAATCTGACGTGATTGATGGTTAGGGCAACGTAGGCCCCCCTCCCATCCCTCGTGGGCCGCAAAATGTCGATGGTTCAGTGCCAGAACTTTATCAGACCCCTGGTACGGAGCATCGTCTTGTCGTTTCACCGTGGTACGAGTCCGAGGGGCAGTGTACGTGCCAGGCTGCACGGGGTGGCACGCCATGGTCGGTCCGGGGCAGACTTGCAAACTCGAGCCGGCTAGCACCGAGAGCACCAAAGTGATGGGAGCCACTGAGAACACGCACACAAGCGAGAACCGCCGTCCGTGTGC
>NW_018022329.1:11550-18958 GCF_002006095.1 Pseudomyrmex gracilis
TATGTTTGATGTCTAACATATATATATATATATGTTAGACATCAAACATATTTATAGATACTATATGTATACCAAAATTGATTTGTTGGACATTTTATGTTAGACATCACATCTATAAATAATAGATGCATAACAAGTTCGATTTGTTGGACATTTTATATGTTAGACAATATACATATTTCTAGATAATAGATGAATAATATATAAAATGTGGTAGAATAGGGCTAATGGCGAAGGTCCACACTAAAAAACCTAACGCGCTGTCAGTGGCACCTCATGGGTGACGTGGAAGACTACTTAATACTACTTTTAATTAATATAATACTAAATTAATATAATAATTAGACATAATAATTTTAATTTGTGTACAAGTATATATAATTGTATATAATTATATATCCAAAAGTTTTTACCGGGTACTATTATAGGAAATTTGTTACATATAATTATCGCAAAACTATTAAATTTATGTATTTATATCCTTCCGGGATTAACAATCTTTAGATACAATTACATAATATTATTGATAATAGTAAGACATCTCAAAATGCATTTAATATTTGTATTAATTATTAATACGAGTTAACTGCGATAATAAGTAAAGTTTTCAAATATTTAAAATCACGCTTAATATAAATAAAGTATTATTAGTATTTGTTTTATATATTTTGTACATTACAAAAAGAATCTACATTTATAGATGCATAATCTTAAAATATTTTAATTTATATGATTATGTGAATGTAATATATTAATAAATTTAATAATTGATATCATATAGTATCTGAATTTCATATTTTAAAATTATGCATGAATAAAATGTATATTCTTTTTGTAATTTTAAAATAACAATATATAAGCATAAAAAACACCAACAATATATTTTATATATAATAAATGCTTTGATACAAACTTTTTATTGCTGTTCACTTATATTAATAATTAATACAAATATATAATGCATCTTGAGATGTCTTATTATTATTAATAATATTATGTCTTTTTTCCAGGATTGTAGTAAATCTCGGAAAAGCGTTTCATGTTGTCATACGCAACAAGCGCGCAATGTAACGTGAACATGCCTCGTCTTTCATCTTGTCGAGCCGGCTTGAAGTGGAAAGAAGACAAAACATAATATGTCTGCACTCTTCCACGAGCCGACGTGCTGAGCGTGACGTCACGCACACGGACGGCGGTTCTCGCTTGTGTGCGTGTTCTCAGTGGCTCCCATCACTTTGGTGCTCTCGGTGCTAGCCGGCTCGAGTTTGCAAGTCTGGTCCGGGGTGGCGAACTGCTCCGGTAATCGGTACACGTTCCGGCGGTCTCGCCAGAACCTGATCCCCCAGTCTTTCAGCGCGACGCTCACACTATCGCCGACCACACGTGCCATCTGTCTACGCTGTCAGCCCCGCAAGGTGTCGATGGCCACCAGGGCTTCGGTTCGTACTTCTTCGGGCCTTAGGGCAAGACGATTGCGGCGGTTATCAAACTACCATTCCAGTCAGAGATGCCAGATTTTGAACACTTGGTAGCATGCGGTAACAGCGGTGGCATGGAGAGGATGCGCACACAACTTCAGATTGTGTTTGTGTGCGCTCGAGACTTTGGGCGCGATCGGGCAGTAGAAAGAGACAGAAAAATGACTTTCTGTCTCGGTCTCGCTCGAGCGAGTTGGTGATACGACGTTCAACTCTCAATAACGTCGTAAACGGCATAAGAAATGTTCGAATTCTCCGGCTCGTTCCTGTCTTTTCTTTATTATAATTAAAAATTGTATTTATATGTATGTATACATAAAATTTATATGTACAAAAAACTGCGTACAAATAAAATAAAATTTACTACTCTTGGCCAATATGTACGTTGATTTTTTAAATAAATGTATGTATAGACATATATGTAAAAATATACTGAAATACATGTAAAGCTTCTTAGCAAAAATAAAAACCAAAATTGAAATAACACAAAACACATTTTTTATTTAGATTGATATTCCTATTATATTTATACTTAATAAATGATATATCTTATGTATCTATATTTTAAAAACAATTTATACAACNTACATATTGTTGCTCGACGAAAACCGCGAGGTGGTGGTTTCTTCCGTCATGAAGGAAATTTTAACAATTGTTAATTAATTTATAAAAAATATAAGTAGAAAAAGAACAATTTACAATTGTAAAGAACATTTTGCAATTATAATGCACTATATGTATTATATAAACCGATATTCAAATATTAACATTATTAAAAACAATTGTTAATACTTTCTACTGTTAGTAGATAGAAAAAGAAAAATTATATGCATTGAGATTTGCGATTACATTTAATAAAGCGCAAGCGTACATATTGGCCAAGAGTGGTAAATTTTATTTTATTTGTACGCAGTTTTTTGTACATATAAATTTTATGTATACATACATATAAATACAATTTTTAATTATAATAAAGAAAAGTCAGAGAACGAGCCGGAAAATTTGGACATTTCTTATGCCGTTTACGACGTTATTGAGAATTGAACGTCGTATCGCCAACTCGCTCGAGCGAGAGCGAGACAGAAAGTCATTTCTCTGTCACTTTCTACTGCCCGATTGCGCCCAAAGTCTCGAGCGCACACAAACACGATCTGAGGTTGTGTGCGCATCCCTTCCATGCTACCGCATGCTACCAAGTGTTCAGAATCTGGCATCTCTGATTTCAGTCAGTGTTGCTAGATTGAGCCGGTTAGCACCAAGAGCACCGAGGTGGTGGGGACACGCACACAGCGAGAACCGCCGTCTGTGTGCGTGACGTCACACTCGGCTGTTCGGCTCGTGGAAGAGCGCAGACATATTATGTGTTCTGCCTCGCTTCCACCAAGCCCGCTACGCGAGCAAGACACTGAGGCTAGAAAGCAATGTTTTGTTGCGCGCTTGTAGCGTATGACAATATGACAACGCAAAATGCTTTTCCATGATTTATAATCTTGGAAAAAGTAAATAATATTATTAATAAAGATGAGTTAAACATCTTAAGATGCATTTATTATTACATTTTTATTAATTCTTATTAAAAATTAACTGCGATAATTTTAAAGTTTTTAGATTAGTTGTAGATTATTGAAAATTATTAAATATATATATATATATGTATAAACTATATTGTTAGTATTAATAGTTTTTCTATATTTTTTATTTGTAAATCACGAAAAGAATCTACATTTTACAGATGCATAATTCTAAAGTATTTAATTCATATCATATGAATATAATGTATTACTTAATTGAATTTTGTATAATATGAATTCAATATTTGTTTGAGATTATATGTCTGAAACATATAGATTCTTGTCATAATGTACACAACAAAAATATATATAAAAAAAAAAAAGAAAACACTAATAACTTTCAATATTCAAAACCCTTTTGAATTCTTTTAGTTAACTCATATGTAATAATTCCTTAAAAAATATAATGCATCTTGCAATGTTTTAAAATAATTAATGTGTAAAATCTTAATCTGTCTGGCATTCTATATATCCGACATCTATATTTAAAAACCTGACAGATGCAAAATAAAACGTGGTAGAATAGGGCTACAGACAAAAGTTCACGTTAAAAAACCTAACTATTAGTGGCACCTTATGGGTAATGCGGAAGACCACTACTTTTTTCGTAATATTACCTATCATCATTGCATAAAACTTGTATTATATAATTGTTGCAAAAATGTTTAATATTGTAACATAAAAGATCTCTGTAGCAAAAGTTTATTTACTATTTTAGGTTCATTTTCTATGAAACAATGCATGACATTTCATGTATTTCGAAAAATTACATTGTTGTCAATTGATTCCACACATTGCGATATCACCAACATGAAAATCTTGATGTATGAAACGAGCGATAAACGTAGAACGTCGCGCGTCCACGTGTCTACAGTAAACACATCGAAGCTTTTATTTTTGCTGCCGATCGACGTTATGATCTAATATGAGAATGCCTATATATTGGACAATTTGTAAAGAAGGAAATTGAAAGCCTATATTAAATATCATAGAACATTAAACTTCAATGTTTTTATTTAACTTATGTCTAAATAAAGTCAATCTTTACACATAATGTTTATTTAAAAGACGTACAATATTTATATATTAAAATTTTTTTCAAAATTTAGTCTTGGAAAAAGTTTGTAATATTATAGATGATAGTAAAACATTGCAAGATGCATTATATTTTTTAAGGAATTATTACATATGAGTTAACTGAAAGAATTCAAAAGTTTTTTGAATATTGAAAGTCATTAGTGTTCTTTTTTTTTTATATATTTTTGTTGTGTACATTATGACAAGAATCTATATGTTTCAGACATATAATCTCAAACAAATATTGAATTCATATTATACAAAATTCAATTAAGTAATACATTATATTCATATGATATGAATTAAATACTTTAGAATTATGCATCTGTAAAATGTAGATTCTTTTCGTGATTTACAAATAAAAAATATAGAAAAACTATTAATACTAACAATATAGTTTATACATATATATATATATATTTAATAATTTTCAATAATCTACAACTAATCTAAAAACTTTAAAATTATCGCAGTTAATTTTTAATAAGAATTAATAAAAATATAATAATAAATGCATCTTAAGATGTTTAACTCATCTTTATTAATAATATTATTTACTTTTTCCAAGATTATAAGTCATGGAAAAGCATTTTGCGTTGTCATATTGTCATACGCTACAAGCGCGCAACAAAACATTGCTTTCTAGCCTCAGTGTCTTGCTCGCGTAGCGGGCTTGGTGGAAGCGAGGCAGAACACATAATATGTCTGCGCTCTTCCACGAGCCGAACAGCCGAGTGTGACGTCACGCACACAGACGGCGGTTCTCGCTGTGTGCGTATCCCCACCACCTCGGTGCTCTTGGTGCTGGCCGGCCCGATCTAGCAACACTGATTTCAGTTCCTCTTGAAATCTCTCGAAGGTCCGGTCGGAGGTCGACGACAAAATTCGGACCCAGATTCGCGACGGTGATTCGACTCTAATCACCTTGACCATGAGTCGAGCTCGGTCCAATGGTCGCGTGTTAACATAGGATACGGACATTTTCAAAGCTTGATGTCGTGTGTTGTAAATGTAGCTCAAGATTGTTCTGTTGCTTNAAATTGCGAGTCGAAGAAGTTTCTCTTTTATAGGGGTAGTGTCGAGAGTGGGAATGAGGTCACAGAGAGAGGATAACGAGCAAATTAAGTCAAAAGGTTGCTCGTAAAATCCTGTGTTTTACGAATGTTTGTCATTCATGGCCAAGGGATGACCCATAGGCGTGACAATTAGTCCCTTCGGCTTGTTTAGTGGCGCGACCTCGGCACCGAATATAGTCAGTGCTGCNCGGGATATAGTGTGTGCTCTTGCAGTGTCGCGCGCACTCGAGTTGAGTATATGCGCGTGCGTGTTCTACGCAATGTACGGGCCTTAGGCGACTTACGCAGCTAACTATATATGTGTAATATATATATATGTGTGTGTTCGCAATTATGATTTTGATAGTTATATGTGTATAAAAATATATAAAATCTGATATAGCGTAATTATTTTGTAATGTTATTTAGTATTGTAACGGATCCGATTTCTTCGGCTTCGCCCGGCCTTCCACCTGCCGGACAGCTTGGTCGGCGCCAAGGTTTGGGGAAGGGGAAGGCGAGAAATTGCGACACTTAATCCGGTTTTTATGTCGTAATGTACGTGATATTTATTCAACTTGATATATTTACAAAGGTTTAATTCCGCGGTGTCGGTTGAGTACGATCTAATTTACGGCGAAGTTCTTGCTAATGCGTGATGATTATTCAACGAAAGAAATTTACAAAGAGTTTGATTCCGCGGTGTCGATCTATTAGTTTAGTACGGTCGGCGGAATTCTTGTCGGAAATTTATGCGCTGTTTCAAGAGGCGCAATCGGTAGATTTTGGTACGGCGGGCGCGGTAATTGCTTAAAAACTAATTCGGGGAAGATATTTACATGGGCCTTATATATAAGTTAATTGTGAAAACGACTGTTTTCTGATGTGGCGGTTACAACGGTTGTTTGTGCGCCGGAGCGCCGGAAGTCGAGAATCTCTCGACGGGAATCGGTATGGCGGCCGAGTCAGCATCTCTGATTGCCGGAAGTCGGTCTCTCGAGTCAACACCTCGGGGGGGAATAATCGGAAATGGCGGCCAAGTCAGCACCTCGAATTGCCGAAAGTTGGTCGCCCGAGTCAACACCTCGGGGGGAATAATCGTAAATGGCGGCCGAGTCAGCACCTCGGATTGCCGGAAGTCGGTCTCCCAAGTCAACACCTCGGGAAGAATAATCGGAAATGGCGGCCGAGTCAGCACCTCGGATTGCCGGAAGTCGGTCTCCCGAGTCAACTCCTCGGAGCGCGGTAGCGGAGTAGGAATGGCTTTCGAGTCAGCGCCTCGATCGCCGGTAAAGGAATAGGTCCTTACTGCTCGGATCGGACAGCTTTTATACCCCGGAGCGGCCTACGGTCCGTCCGGGGTCGGCGTGTGTTTTCGCGCCGCGGCATGCTCCTGCTGGCTGATAAGCGCGTGCTTGGTCCGTGTCGCTATAGGCGCGTCGCCGGTATTATAGTACGCGATCGCTCGCATAGGTGGGTCGCAGGAACTATAGCGTGTAATACCATATAGACATACATGTATTTAACCAAAATAATAATACAAAAATAATATATCAGAGATAATAATACACAGTTATATACGTGACGGGGTTCGCCCCGTCACAGTATATACTTAAATAATAATTTAAGATTAGATGAGTATAGATATGTACCTCAAATATAAATATATATATATACAGGGTGAGTCATCTGAATATATCACCTCCAATAACTCGTTTGTGTGGCCAGGAATCGAAAAAAGTTTCATATAAAAGTTGTAGGGTTTCGAGGGGGAACCAAAATGGCGTACCTTTCAACTTTTGATTTTGACTATAAGTGGGTTACTTCAACCGGAAGTGATTTTTTTAAAATAAAAACCTCTCTTTTTGACACCGGAAAATGAAAAAGCGGAAAATTTTACGTTCAGATATAACCTTGGCTGTTTTAAAATTTTCAAGATAACGAACGAAGATGGCGGACAAAAATTTTAGTCAACCGATTTGCACCAAATTAAGTTTACGAGGGTTTTTGGGGTTGCTGATCACAAATCTGAAGTCAGATTTGCAAAATTCAAAATGGCGGATCCAAGATGGCGGACCAAAATGGCGGACAAAATTTTTAGCCAAAATTAATAGAAATTACTACTCTTAGCACGGGCGGGTTCCGTTTGACCACAGTACGATTCGACACCGCTCGATTCGACACAGATTTATTCGACACCAAATTATTCGACACCGTACGATTCGAC
>NW_018022329.1:19542-22455 GCF_002006095.1 Pseudomyrmex gracilis
TGTGTCGAATCGAGCGGTGTCGAATCGTACTGTGGTCAATAGAGTATCACCCTCTTAGCACTACCCAGGAACAACGGCGTGGACGTGGTAGTTTTTTGTTCCCTTTGGAGTGCTTTATTTAGGTGAGTCCCCTTGCCTCTCACTATCGGGGTGCTTTATTTACGTAAGTCCCCTTGCCTCTCACTATCGGGGTGCTTTATTTAGTTAATTTGTAACTTCAAACAGTTAATTCGCTAAGTGTACTACTTAGCGAAGTAACTGTTCGAAATTCCGTCCATTTTCTTTCTAATTTGAAGTTACAAATTAACTAAATAAACATTCTTTCTTTCTAATTTGAAGTTACAAATTAACTAAATAAAGCACCCCGATAGTGAGAGGCAAGGGGACTCACGTAAATAAAGCACCCCGATAGTGAGAGGCAAGGAGACTCACCTAAATAAAGCACCCCAAAGAGAACAAAAAACTACCACGTCTACGCCGTTGTTTCTGGGTAGTGCTGAGAGTAGTAATTTCTATTAATTTCGGCTAAAAATTTCGTCCGCCATCTTGGTCCGCCATCTTAGATCCGCCATTTTGAATTTTGCACATCTGACTTCAGATTCGTAATCAGCAACCCCAAAAACTCTCGTAAACTTAATTTGGTGCAAATCGGGTGACTATAATTTTTGTCCGCCATCTTCGTTCGCCATCTTAAAAATTTTAAAAGAGCCAAAGGTATATCTGAACGTAAAATTTTCCGCTTTTTTATTTTCCGGTGTCAAAAAGGGGGGTTTTTATTTTAAAAAAACCACTTCCAGTTGAAGTAACCCACTTTCGGTCAAAATCAAAAGTTGAAAAGTACGCCATTTTGATTCCCCCTCGAAACCCTACAACTTTTATATGAAACTTTTTTCGATTTTTGGCCACACATACGAGTTATTGGAGGTGATAGATTCAGATGACTCACCCTGTATATATATACGTAGAGTGTGATGTACATACATATATACACATGTGTGTATATGACTGTTTGAGTGATTATAAGGTTATGTGTGTATGTATGTATTTGTATGTATGTGTTGTAACGGGGCCGCCGTGTTATGCGCGGCTCGCCCAGCCTTTTGCCTGCCGGACAGCTCGGTCAGACCAGGATTCGGGTGAGGGGAAGGAAGAGATTGCAACACGTTCGGTCTGCTGCTGTAATTCAATGATAATATATTCTGAAACTAAACTATTTACAATGTCTTAACGACGCGGCTCGAAGCCCTTACGGTTTGGCGGTTCCGCAGCCTGTGATTGGCGCGCGTTTGCTATTGTTAGTCGATTGCGGCTGGCGTGGAAATGGTGCGGGAACTTACTCACTAAGAATGGCATATATAATGCCGAGAAGACGCGGGGCTCGAGGCCCTGACGGATAGGCGGTTCGCGGCCCGTGATTGGTGCGCGCGTACGGTTGCCGGTCGGTCTCTGCCAACGCGGTTACAGAACAGAATCTTACTTACTAAAGGGGAACGTATTTACAATGTCGAGACGACGCGGGGCTCAAAGCCCTTACAAGTTAACGGTTCGCGGTTTGTGATTGGCGCGGACGTACTGTCGCTTATCAGTCTCGGCCGATGCGGGAGCGGGACGGAAACCTACTTGCTAAGACAGGAGGGACGCGAGTATATACAACGAGGGGTATTCGGTTACGGGGACGCGGTTACGCGGGTCGGCGTCGGAGACGCGGTGCGCAGGCGCGTAGGCACAACGTGGTGCACGCGGTCGGCGGGTCAGGACGGCTACGGGGTAGCGAGAGATGTCCGGGTACGCCGTGAGAACAGCGGTTTCGGTGCGCCGTGAGGACGGCGGTTGCGGCGAGCCGTGAAAACGGCTTTCGGCGGGCCGTGAGAACGGCCGAGGAGACGGTCGGTGTACCTGGGCCAATGCCCCGGGCACGGTCGGTGCGGGAACCTTCCGAGTCAACATTTCGGGAGGTAACGGTCAGGATTCCCCCCGAGTCAACACCTCGGGAAGGAAGGATCGGGTTTCCCGAGTCAAACACCTCGGGGGAAATGTCGATGGCTCGAGTCAGCTCCTCGAGCGGGTAATGTCGGGGCACGGGTGTCTTCCTGAGTCAGCATCTCGGGAAGAAGGAGTTTTGGTTCCGAGTCAGCACCTCGGAGATCGGAGTCGGTATACTTTGAGACAACGTCTCGAAAGTGGGTTGTCGGTTCCGAGTCAGCACCTCGGAGACCTAGGAATGCTTCCGAGTCAACACCTCGGAGAGCGGGATGGGAAAGGACTGGTGCTCGGAGCCGGTTTCGCTCGCCTTATATACCCGGCGGCGGCCCGAGCTCGGTCCAGGGCGCGGTGTGTGGTAGGTGCAGGCCTGCGAGTGGGGCTCTGCGCCGGCGCGGTACGGTTTGCGGTCGCGGCGCTTGCGGTCCCTAGATTTAGGGCGCGTTTCCATGATTAGGGGCAAATGCACATGGTGCAGCACTTTTCGGTGTTTACGGACTACCAATCATGAGTCTAACTAATAATTTCGTTTATAACAATAATTTTATTACTAAAAATAGGAAGAATAAATATGTATATATATGGTGACGGGTTGTCCCGTCACAGTGTATATGTGTCTTGTAGAATATGATCGTAGAATATAATATTGGTTATTCTAAGATTTAAACTTAAGATGATCTACTAGAGAAACGCGGCTGAGTTTCTGGCTTTATTTCTTTTGCATTTCGAGTGTAGCCAAGGTTCTTCAGTAATGTACGTATGTACAGACGGCGTCATTAATTCGAAGAATAGGCGCGGGAATCGGAGGGCAAGCGGGGCGGTTGCTCGTAGCGCCAACGAGCTAAATACTACGTCGTAGTTGTGGACGGGTGATACTCTATTGACCACAGTACGATTCGACACCGCTCGATTCGACACAGATTTATTCGACAC
>NW_018022329.1:22915-25261 GCF_002006095.1 Pseudomyrmex gracilis
GTGTCGAATAATTTCGTGTCGAATCGTACGGTGTCGAATAATTTCGTGTCGAATCGTACGGTGTCGAATAAATCTGTGTCCAATAATTTAGTGTCGAATCGATCGGTGTCGAATCGTACTGTGGTCAAACGGAACACGCCTGTTGTGGACACCCGATTGCTACTAGTTAGTTAGTACGGCGCCCGTTGGCGCTACGAGCAACCGCCCCGCTTGCCCTCCGATCCCCGCGCCTATTCTTCGAATTAATGAGACCGTCTGTACATTATCTCTCTTTCATTTTCCATTTTGATATAAGGTCGACATAGGCTCTTTTGTTGCGAGTGCCCGCGGAACCTCGGATAAACATCCATCCTCTCTTTCCCTCACACAGGAGACGCAACATAGTATTGGTCTTTTTCGGCCAGTACGGCTCGAGCGTGGCGGGAACTGCGTAGGCTAATCCGCACGGGATGGCTTGCCACGGGATTTCGCGGAATTTATCCTCCAACGTATAAAGATGATGGTTTCTTTTTTGCATCATTACTCCCCAATCTCTAAGAGAGACAAAGACGACTCCATCTCCAAGATCCTTAATTATGATTCCTCTGTGCCATTTGCTGTTGATGTCACTGCCGGTGTCGACAGCGCAAATTTCTCCTTCTCGTACTCGGTTGGGCCACATGAGTATGGTGATTTTTTTTTGACGCATTCGCAATTGTAATTCTTCTAATAGTTCGACGAAGTCCCTTGCCGAGTTGTGCAAATGAACCCAGAAGTACGATGGTGAAATCGTCTTGGTTACGATTACCTCGAATGGTGTGCGTGCTAATAATTCCGTGTTGATGTATGGGATCTCCATTGTTCTATAAGGTTATAATTCTGTGCTATATATTTTTCTTACTATTCTCTACAAAATCTTTCCTTATATTTTTACTTTATATACTAATGTTTACGTACTCTATCTTGTTTAATGTTTTCTTTGTTTTATTTATTAATTACTAATATCATTACATATATATTTTTTTATTGTTATTAATTTTTCCTTTTGTTTTATTTTTGATTTTTTTGTTGGTTTGTTATGTTATTAGTGTTAGCACTATAAAAAAAGAAAGATTTTTATATGTATATTAAGATTTTTGATTTAGTTATGTTTGTTTAATTTTGTTGCGTTTTTCCCCTGTTTTTTTTTTGTTACATTCCTTTCCTTGGAAATAGTAATTATTCTTTGAGCTGTAAACTATAGTTGGTGTCACATATTGTGAGGCAAGGGTGTGGTTGTGGTTCAACGTTCGCTTCCTGATCCCGTTGTTCACGCAAGGTCATGAGTTCCACTTCTTCTCTCGGAGTTTTATGTTCCTTATTTCGGGTGTTTTCATTTCTTTCCAGATGTAACAAGAGCTGGGTGAGTGAATCCCATACTGCTCCGATTAAATGTACTGACCATCCATATACTGTATGTAGCGCATATCCGTGTACGATCGTATCTATTAATAGTTTGATAATCCTTACGATCAAATATATTCCAGTTACGCCTGCGCTAAAATTTCCGAATATTATGAATTTATACCATATCTTTTCCCAAGTTGAGACGGCTATTTTTTCTATGTAAGCTTCGTCTATTAAATTTGTAAATGATCCTCCGTTTAAAGACGCAGGCTTGCCGAGCATATCTCGGGTGATGGTGTTAAGTACAGCGGGCCGCTCAGCAGGGAACATTATATGATCTCTAAGGTCTGCAAGGTCGCTTTCTGTATATATTCCACTTGTCGCCAAAGATCCTGGACTGATGTATTTCCAAGTGGGTTTTGTCATAGGTTTTATTACGGTCGGCGGTAAGGCTTCTACTGGTTTAGGCACGAGTTTGTACCAAGCGTCGCCTAGAAGATACATCGACGGCGCAAAAGAATTGGAACTAACTTACGTTCCTTCTCGTAGCAATAATCGACGGCGCAAAAGAATTGGAACTAACTTACGTTCCTTCTCGTAGCAATATGTGAGTTTGCGGAGTTAAAAAATAAGTTTGATTTTCTTGTAATACTGGTAAGTGACTGTAGCATTCCTTGATACGGGCAACGCAAACCTCAACGGGTACGCATTTTACTATGTGAATAACTTCTCCGGCTAACAAAGCCATGTATCCTGGTCCTTTTATGAGATAAGAAGCAAAAACGTTGGGCGATTGTGTAGCGATTGCTAAAGCGTTTTGTAACATCTTTTGTTCGAGTCGGCATTGTTGATATAATATACTTCTATATAATTTGTTTATTTGTGTTCTAATGTGTTTCTTCACATACACGAACTTTGAATGGGCGTGTTCCGTTTGACCACAGTACGATTCGACACCGATCGATTCGACACCAAATTATT
>NW_018022330.1:0-1376 GCF_002006095.1 Pseudomyrmex gracilis
CATATGGTTTATTTGAATTCCTTCTTTCTTGACGGCCTCGGTCTCTTGACCCCCGCCATTCGGTGATTNTCGGAGTTTTGGATGTAGCTGCGCTTTGCTTACTGCGATCTCGAGATTTACGCTCAGAATCGCGAGCTTTTTTGTCGGCATCTTGATAGGTTAGATACTCGACCAACTGTCGTACGTCGCCAATCATACCAGGTCGGATTCCGATTGCTGTGTCATGGTCAAAGTGCCGTGAAATGTTGGAGATAAATTCTTTGTCGCTTACCGGAGCGTCCAACATTTTCATTTGTCGGTTCAATTCCAACACGTACTGTGCCATCGACTTGTGTTTACCGGCATCGAATTTTCCCGTATACAATTGTCTTCGTATTTTGTCCTGCGCGCTTTGGCTCCAAAATCTCTCCTTAAATTGTGACAAAGCTTCTTCGAAACTTTGAAAATCATTTGACTCGAACCAGCTTGCTGCTGTGAGTTTCAAACACCTAGGAAACCAATACAGTCTGTCCTCGGCTGTCATTTCCTCTCGTATTGCTACGTTCTCGAACCTTTTTATAAACGCAATCGGGTTCATGTCTGTTTCTTTACCCCCATACTTGAGGTCTTCGAAAGGGCTTTGTAAGTAGCCTCCTCTCGGAAGTTTTGGAATCCACACTTGTTGTGGAACCAACTGCATTTCTTGCCGGGACACTGGGCTCTGTCTGCCCTCCGGTTGCTCTATCGGACTATATCTTCCACGNGACTCATCGTCTCTGTAATCTCTTTGAATGCGCGGTGGGTTTATCAAAGCTACTTGTTGCTTCAAATCGCCCATTTCCTTGCCCATTTGTTCGATCTTGTGGAGTAGAGTTTCAACCAAAGTGTCGTTAGATTGGCCCAGCACGACTGTTTGCCTTCGTTCCTCGGGTATCTCGCTTTCGCGAGCAGGAATCGTAAAAGCAACGCCTTGCTGCGTTTTAGGCTTCTCGACTGTCTTTTTTGGTATCGCCCCCCTCGACTCGTCTTCTGAGCCGGACGACCTTGTTTTTTCGCGAGTTTTAACAGATCTGACTGTAGCCATCGCGATATTTTATCCGAACTTTTACATTTAAATTTTTAAATGTTTCTTATATTACTCCTGGCGTCGCGTAGACACTTTTGGAGACGTTTGGGGTGGTTTAATTAACCTTTTAAATTTTAATTTTAAAATTTTAATTTTTTGTTATATTGCTCCCAGGGCTTTGCAAACACTCTGGGAAGCGTTTAACATCGCTTACTTAAACTTTTAGGTTCAAACTTTAAACTTTTACTTTTTCGGAAAAATTTAATTTTTCGCGAAAACACTTTACACCGTGTTACTAACGCTTTTAACGCACTTAGCCGAAGTTTTATCG
>NW_018022330.1:2136-9594 GCF_002006095.1 Pseudomyrmex gracilis
CCAATTGTTTTAGATCAATTAGAAATGACCTTTGGAGAACTTTGAGCAACTTTGAAAATTTTCACCTTAATGGACTTAGAAAAATTTTCACTACTCAACCTCAAAAACTGAAAATTCAAAAGTTTTTCATACTGCACCAATAGACTTAACTAATGATGCCTTGCCTGTGAGCAAAGTATTAGAAACTTTTTCTTGTGACACCGAAGTGAACACTTAACTTTTGACAAAAATGAAAATTTTAAAAGGTTGATTTTTCGCTTCAGGACGCCTTGCCTGTGATTTTTAAGCACATACAATCAACAATTTCTACTTTTTAACAAAACTAAATTTTTCGAAAAAAATTTTAATTTTTCAAAATTTTGATTTTAGTCGACTTGTATTTGGATATAGCCACTACTCTAGTGCTTAAAATTCCAAAATTTCAACTTTAAATTTTTTGAAAAAAAATTTTTTAAAAGTTCACATTTTTACTCTTACTCGACAAGTATGTGGATTTAGCCTTTATTCCGGTACTAATTTTCCAGAAAAATCGACCTTTTATTTAGCGGTTTCAATCCAGTAACAACTAATTGAAATTTTTATTCCGCTACCTTTAATACTTGCGAGTGCGAAGCGTATTCTAACACACCGTAAAAACGAATCCGTAACTACGTGAAAAACACTTTAATCCGCGTCTGAAATCTCTTTGTCTAAGCCGGTGACGCAATGCCCTTTGTTGCGTACTTGTGCCGCGCGTGTACTTCACGTGATCGTTGCTCGCGGTCACGTACGCGCTGTATGACGCAATACTTCGGTAACTTTCTCTATCGCTTTCTTTGTCTAACACTTACGTCGTATATGCCGCTTACGTCCTGTCACGGTCGCCATACTTTAGTAACGATTAGAATTGAATTGTGCAATATATGCCTTTAAGCTGCACTAATTATCGCCCGTATATTAATTGGAATTACCGTGGGACTTCCGAAAACGCAGATTCTATAAGGCTTATGGCACGCGTTAGCAACGACGTTCTTTACAAAGCGTAGCAAAGATGGCCGCGGAGATACTCGTTCCGAACAAAGAAATGCACTTTCACTGTGACCGGCCCGATTGATTATTCGACGCGAGGAGATCACGGTCGCCACTTATTTTTACGGAATAAAATAAGAAACCTTTGTTGTTGTTGTTGATTGCTGGCCCGACTCACCGTGTGCCGCCACAGGATACCTCTTTGACGGATCCTTTGTTCTCGTTCTGTTTGTTTTGTTTCCGGTAGGTGAAAAGCAAACACTCACAGAGTTTATGGTACACTTAGTTTATACAGGTTTATTAACCAATACTTTATTAGCGAGGCCAGGTACACTTATTTTTTAAACAACTAGTAAAACTCTTTCGGTCGTTCGTGAGCGGACTCGTTTTTTAAACGCTGCTTGCTTGGTAAGCGCTCGATTCCAACTGCTTGCGTAGCGCGCTTGGCTCGGTCGAGGCGCCGCGTCATCCCCTCTCCTTGCGCGCGCATGCGTATCACCAAAAATGGAATTTTCGAAATGTTGTTAATTTTGGTGGCAATCGTTTATTTACTTGTAAATAAACACCTTAACTTGTTTTTACTAACAATTTACCCTTTTAACCAAAATGTGCCAAAAATTGATTGTTGTTAATACTGACCCGAACGTTATGTTTACCCTCGAAAATTCCATTTTTGGAGGTAGTCACAACAATTACATCCCTTTTGATGTGAGCGAACAAAACCTCAATTGTTGCCCAAACTTGACCCGNCGCTTTTTTACTTGTAAAATACCTTACGCATGAATTATTTTAAACAATTAAAAAATTTTTACCAATACTTGGAACTCTTACTAAATTTTTATAACTACTAAAAAATTCTTTTCGTCTGTCAAATTTTGTCAACAATTAATTTTTTTGTTACCCAACGCCCTGAGTTCGCAGCCGGTTACTCCGGTCAAAAACCCAATTGTGCGCGAAACTCACACAANCATACAGTCCGCACCCGGGCCGTGTGTACGCAAAACGCCTGCAACAATTACGCACATTTGTTTAGACAACCCGAGTCCGCCACGCACGCCGAACACCGACAATCTCAATTGTTGTCAAAACTTTGCCGATTGTCACAGTAACCCAAAACCAGCTTGCTGNTCAAATATGGCCAACAATTTAAATCGACCAAACTTTTTCTAACTTTTGTTCTTTTTGTTTCAGGTGACTGTTTCCGGATCGCTAGGCTGACGTGGACCCATCCATATCATCTGGGACAACTTGTCGCAGGTAAGTATTGTTCTTCACCCTTTTCTACTAATTGTTTTTGTTATTTTCAGGTTCTTCAACCTCACCCGAGTTGGTCGATTTTCTAATTGTTGCTCATATTTCCCAGAAACACTCTAGACCTGCAAACAATTCGACTTGTCAAGTTTCGCCAACAATTAAAACCTACGTTCAAAACGTGAAACACCAGCGTGGCGAGTAACCCCTAATCACCTGAGGTTACCCCAAAACAAAACGAAAACAAACTTTACAGTTTTTGATTTCAACCGACGTGGGTTTTTACACACCCCGAGCGCTTAAACAAAATAAAACTTCCTGGCTACCCGCAGTAGCCACGCAAAGGTCGCTCGTTCTTACACAAATAAAACACAACTAAAACAAAACAAATTAAAAACTATATGTTTCTGGCTGATTGCCATCTTTTTCGTCACCCTGGAACCGGTGACCCCCCTCAGCCCACGGACTTGGACCTTGTTTGTCTGAAGACCTCACGGTCCCGTTCCCGTGGACTGGACGGAGATTCCACCGTAGCTGCCTGCGGTTTCAAGGTTCGATTAGGGTTAGGAACATACATCTTCAAATACTGAATGCGTATTAAATTTTATATATTGATATAAATATTTATAATTTTATTATATACGTATTTATAAACTTACTACTCGAAGACAAAGCCATCGTGATTGTCTTTCACTTGTATGCATGCACGTTACACGCCGAATCGTGTACTCTCGTGTTCGGCTGACAATTATGTACACTGCCTGTGATAGTCAAAATATCCAGTGCAACACCGTATGAGTGTACACACTGCACACACTTGCACCAACTCTACACAGGTGGCACACCAGTGCAGACCAGCCGAAATCGCTATTAAAAATGTCTTATACGGCCCAACCTTAGGTTACCGACGCGAATGATAACTTATCACCGATCACTTTATCGACTTTGTCACTCACTGACTCTATTCATGAGCTCAACAAAATCCTCGCTATACGAAAGTCAATCCGATCTACAAACTAGACTCAACTTGTTAACGAAAACGTTGTCAATAATCCTGTCACGTTTGCCATTTCGGGACAATTTTACATTGTTTTACTTCTCTACGTTTAGAACGTATTTTTTAGAGAGGAACGCCCGATTGATTAGAATTGTCGGTGTTTTATCGAACGATGTCTCCAAAGACGAGATCTTGTTAGCCCGTATCGGATTTGTTATAAATTCCGGCACAAACGTCGATCTGTACTTGCGTTGACTAAGATGGCCGCCGGTCCTTTGTTCCCGACGCGCACTTCTACTGTGACCGGAATTTTACACATTTATTTTAACTGTACTCACTTTTACAGGTTCCACGGTCGCCAGGTACTCGTTAGGACGGCAAAGTACCACTCGTCCATCTATTCTTTTCTGATGTCCACTCTATCTCCTTTTCTTTTCAGGATGGGATCCAGGATAGGTAAGTATAACAAGCAATATTTTATGTTTTTTAGGTAAACGCAATAATATAAGAATATATTTGCACAATATACATTTATACACTATTGCACAAATAGTCTCGCTATCTATAATATACACGCACTAGATTATTCGCGTATTTATCCAACTTGGCCGTTCGTGGCTTCTTTTATCTTTCCAATTTTCGCAACGATGCGTTCTATGCAAAGGCCCGAAGACGACTCTCTCTGATCCTCGCCATTCTTGTTCGCGCAAGTTCTTTATGCCGCGTTTGCAGCTTGCGCGAACAAGATTTCTCTAGACAGGTATGTTGAGGGTTTTGCCGTTCAACCAGAAAAGAAAATGCGATTATCGTCCTTCCTGGTTATCGTCCTGTGTTTTCTGACTGTTGTGAGTGTTGTACGCGCCATTGCGGTTACCTTTACACAATTTCCATAATCTAGGGGAAATTCCCTAGGTTCCAGAAATCGTGGAATTTTAACAAAATATACCCAGTTATAAGTTCCAAAACGTTCTACGACCAATTACTTCAAATGGTACAACATCTAGGGGAAAACCCTAGATTGGCCAAAAGTTCCCGGAAGTTGGTTTTCTTTTCTAAATTTTGTATAGTTTTAATACTCCGCTTTACCGTACAAACTTTTCAACCGTTTGTCGCGTACCACACGTTTACATGTGTGTGTGTGTGTGTGTGTACTCACATCTTCCTAGCGGCCTACACTAACATTACCTTTAGATCGGTTTATATAAACTTAAAATTTAAACTTAACGCAAATTTAAACTTTTTCGCGCCATTTAAGGCTATATCCACATGTGCGTCGAACTACGCATAAAAAAATAAAACAAATTTTTTACTTTTCTGTCGACTTTTATTACTTTCAATAAACAAAACAAAATGCGCAAAACAAAACTTACCTTACTTACGCCTCTATCGGCGCCTCCGCTACTGCGCATTGCTAAAATAAAATACTACGTGCGCAAAGTAAAACTGAGACAAACAAAACAATATCATAATATGCTGCGCAGTCCCTTTTAACTCTAACTCCGTCCGCTGACGGTTGCCATCTTTTGCTTTATCACCTCTTAGCTGGTTTCCATTGTTCTTTTGTGCTTCCGCACACTCAGCCTTATTTGTCTCCAACTCCTCGCTCAATCTTTCTCGCGTCCCTAGGGGTGACGGTGACAAGGTTAGGTTAGATTTTAGGGAGGGGTGCAAGGGGGCGCAACCCCTCCCTGCCTACGCGCTTCAAACGCGAACGAAATGTACGTAGAATCGAAATCTTGTTTGTTTTATTTAATTATTTATACAACAGTACCAACGCAGTACATGTACAGTCGGCGTCAATGAATCGTTTCGTAGCCCCGGGAGCTAGGAGTAAGAAAGACGATATTCCCTAGGAGTAAGTACTGCCAACGGGCGCCGCACTAACTAACTGTAGCAGATTTTGATGAATTGACCAATTACAGTATTTACTGCTAGGGAATACCGTCCCTCTTACCCCTAGCTCCCCGCATCTACAAAACGATTTATTGACGCCGACTGTACAACACATTCATACTGCAAAACACATATTCATACATAGGATGTCGAGAAATTGCATATTGTTCAGTAGACTTCTTTGCCTTGTAACTTTTTAACAAACAACGTCCGCGGCCTAAAACTTTCACATTATTACTCGGGACAATGACCTTCACAACATATCTAAAAATTATTGAAATCGGAGGTGGCTCCCCTAATCTGCAGAATTAACGTATTTTTACAAACAAAGTACTTAAATGTTTTATTACATTGCCGCATTTGGCTTACACTTTGCACTTTAAATGTGTTTTACAAACAAGTGTTTAATAACAATGAGCTGCTTGATTATTACTGCTTTGTGCAGTTTGAACTAATTGCTTCCGAAGCTCAAGCAAGACTCCTGAGCGCAACGTTTTCTCAACGACCGATTCGTTCGGGCGTTCCTGCACGACTCTCGCGCGGCGCGCTCGGCTTCTCTACAAAGGCTCGCTTCCTACACCAGGCACTCGCGCACGCACTCTTACCTACGAAAATGTATTTTTCTAAAAGTAAAAAATTTTGACACGAGTTGCTTATTTAATCATAAATAAGCGTTCCTGAATTTCATCAACAATTGTATTTTTGCCCGAAGTTAGGTATCTTAGTTCAACTGAGTAAATTTTGAATGTAAGTGATTTTGATCAATTACGCATAATTCACTTTAAAAAAATCCATTCCTAACTTATCTCAAACTTTTCTTTTGTTTCAGGTGGAGTTGCCGCTGGACCAGGCATCCCGCTAGGTCAGGTAAGTATAACCATACACATTCTATTTGTGGCTAAAACTCAGCGAGATACTTGTACCAATTTGGACTCGCACATTGGCGCAATTTCATGAACAATCTAATTTTCTTCCAGGGTTAGGTTGTGACCAGGGTTAGATAATAATTTGGCCGAGAACTTACTTTTCAGGAATTTCCGTTTGGTCGCCAGTTGCTTTTGCCTCCAAACAACAAGGAAATCCGGTAGTACTTAAAGAAAATGGATGTTCCTTCAGGATTCAACGTCGGGAAAGGAGAATGAACCGTCACGTACACATACACAACGTACAAAAGTATATTGTTCTTTATATAATTATATATCAGTCATTTTATTATAATTATGATTACAGCGATTACAGAGTATGTACTTGAAAAAAAATAGCTTAACATATAAACTATAATAATAAGCCGCGCGGATTGTTTAACTCGGCTACTTTTGGACACACGTCCGTCTTTTCCGATCCGTGAATAACGACTGCCTGGTCAAGATAAACGGTCCTTCTTGTCCGCTCTTAAGGCGCTCTTTTCATGGGCTCATGTAAATTGTACCCCAAGGTATGTTCCGCTTACAAAGTCCCTATCTAGAGAATTTTTAAAGCGGGCGTGAAATAATCGAACTTTTCATACCTACTAGTGTTTGTTCACACCAGCGCATACTACACCAAGTGAGTTTTAACTTAATAAACAATTATAAAAAATTTTACCGAAAAAGGTTGTAGTCTACTGTTACACTATCGCTGACTGTATCAAGTTACCAAATCTACCAAATTTATTCCTTATGTCACACATATAAGTTTTACAAAAATGGCTTCCTTAAGTGGTGTACACGTGTAAATTACGTTTGTTTTGTACGACCGTACTCCGGTACATGTGTATTTTATCTTAACTAACAAATTTTGGTTACAACAAAAAGTAACGAGTAAAATGTACAGACGGCGTCATTAATTCGAAGAATAGGCGCGGCGATCGGAGGGCAAGCGGAGCGCTTGCTCGTAGAGCCAACGGGCGCCGTACTAACTAACTAGTAGCTACTAGTGATTGCTACTAATTAGTTAGTACGGCGCCCGTTGGCGCTACGAGCAACCGCCCTGCTGCCCTCCGATCCCCGCGCCTATTCTTCGAATTAATGACGCCGTCTGTACACACCTATTTATAGTAGTTGTCAACCGATGGTCTATATAGTTTGGTCTATATAGCTTAATGCTATGCATATGCAACTATGCGTTGGGTTACAGACTCACTGCAAATGTTTTGAAGCATCATTCTATCTTTATTCATTATGTTACGTCCTGGGGACTCCACGGGCCCCTTTTTCTTGCAACGTGACGCGCCGACATACAATAAATTCCTTTTTTTTTCTCAATAAATAACACGAACGGACTCGGACTTCGACGCGATAGACGCGCAAATAGAAATCGTGTCGACGCCC
>NW_018022330.1:15234-24482 GCF_002006095.1 Pseudomyrmex gracilis
ACGAATATAAACAAACTCGCTCGACTCTCTCGCAGCAGGACTTCCGTGTCCACTGTAGAGAGAGATATGGAAAACGACGCGTTTACTGTTGCGTCACACCACAGCCCGACCGTATCCATGGGCCAGGACGTAACAATTACATGTAACGAGAAATAGATAGAACGATGCTTTGAAACGTTTGCAGTGAGACTTTAACCGCACCTTATAAATGCGTTTGCTTTAGACGCTTACGCGCTTTTAGCATCAATCCGTCCTTATTGTTCTTTAAATGTAGAAGAAAGATAGACTGACGCTCAAAGCAAACGCACCCTATGTCATTTTGTATATTATAGGCCTAAGGCCTGTTCTACAATACAGTCGTAAGCTGTAAGTCGTAAGAAATTTACTAATTGCAATCAATTATTTTTCTGTAAATTGTTTATAATTAGTCAATTTCTTACGACTTACAGCTTACGACTTAGTCGTCTACAATACAGTTGTAAGCCGTAAGCTGTAAGAAAATGACCAATCACAATCGATTATTCTTCCGTGATTTGTCTGTGATTGATCAATTTCTTACGGCTTATTGCTTACGACTGTATTGTAGACGACGCCTTAAAGCTTATCTACATAAGACGCAAACGCGGGTTGCAGGTCGCAGGTTTTGCGGAATTGACGAATTATGTTCGCTGATTGACTGATTTGACCAATGTGATTGATCAATTCCGCGAGACCTGCGACCTGCGACTAGCATCTGCGTCTTATGTAGATAAGCCTTTACAGCTTACGACTGTATTGTAGAACAGGCCTTAGGCCTATAATACAAAATGACATAGAGTGCGTTCGCTTCGAGCGTTTACGCGCTTTGAGCGTCAGTCTATCTGTCTTCTACATTTTAAGACCAATAAAGACGGACTGATAATAAAAGCGCGTAAGCCCTAAAGCAAACGCATTTATAAAGTGCGGTCAAAGCCTCACTGCAAACGTTTCAAAGCATCGTTCTATCTTTATTTCTCGTTACATGTAATGAATAAAGATAGAATGATGCTTCGAAACATTNGCAGTGAGACTTTAACCGCACGCATAGTTGCATATGCATAGCATAAAACTATATGGACCAATGAGCGTCTAGCATGAAGTCGCCATATTGATGTACATAAAATCGTTCTAAACGGTCATTGGATTATATAGTTTTATGCTATGCATATGAACTTTATGTCATTTCGTTTATTATTGCGCATACGCTCGAAGCTTACGGACCGGTTTCCACCATATATGTAATACTCCTATATTGCTCGTTTGGCAAGAAAAGTTCCAAAAATATCACAGTGCAGACGATATCGCTTTCTCACTCTGTTAGAGGAAATGTGCGTTCTGCGCATGCACTGAATCGTGGGATTGGGGGGTCAGTTGAGATGCTATGGAAATGCGCAAAAACCATATTATAGCTGAAGCGAAGCTTATAACGTGGCAATAAGCTTAGAGAAATGTCTAATCGATAAAGATGTTACTTGTGCAACGGCAAGCCGTCAAAAAACAAACATATTTCTGTACATGGAGAAGTCTTATAAAAAAAATATAAAAATGAGCATATAAGTTTTTTACAAGTTTTTGCATTGTACGTACACACACAAAATTAATTTTATTTAATAACGAATAATAATTATTTGTATTGTAACTGTTGAAATAAATATCTTTTTATCAATCTTGTTTATTTTATTATATTGCATTGTAATATCTTAAAACAGTTGTCTTAGTCTAAATTTTAAAATTAATATTACTCATATATTTCTATATATACACGCAACTACATGTATGTATATTTATATTTATATTTATATATTTCTAACAAGTTACACATCGTTACTTATAGTTTAACAAGTTTGCTTTCATAAGTTATGTGGTTAATTCTGTAGTTAAATATATCCGGCACTAACCAGCACTAAGGCTGCTTTTACATGAAGCGTAAGTTGCGTCAGCCAATCAAATTGTCTCAGCGTATTTGCGTATAATAGCTGAAACAAATTGAATGGTTGACGAAAGTTACGCTCCATGTAACACCAGTCTAATCCTTTGTGTAAGGTTTGCGCAGCCTACTCCTACCTCGGAATCTTGCGCATGCGCAGAACGGTCAATACGTCTATCGTCTATCTAACTTCATCGGCGTAAGAACCGCTCATGGGAATTATAAGAAGCGAGTAATTAGGAGTATTACTTATATGGTTTCCACTAGAGATCTGTACATAAAAGGTTTGTTCTTTTTCCACTTTTCAAGACTGTACTGGTTCTGAAGTAGGATAAGAAAATGCACATAAGTTTTTTCCATACACTGGCTGAACTAGTCTATGAGCTATAACACACAAAATTACATAGTTGCATATACGTAGCAAAAAACTATATGGACCAAAGAGCGTCTAACATTAAGTCGCCATATTGGTTTACATAAAATTACGCTAGGCGCTCATTGGTTTATATAGTTTTAGAGTGAGAGATAGAGCATCTCAATAGGAAAGAAAGAGAAAATGTAAAGAGCTTTGTAGAAATTAGTCAAGATCGCTTTCACATACCAGGCAAGAAATCAACCGCCATTCATGTATTAAAACATCAAATACCCACCACCGATGATCAACCAATAAACACGCGACAACATAGATTCCCTCAAACCGATAAAGACGAGATAACCAAACAAGTCGACGAACTATTAAATGGAGGTATCGTAAAGCCATCCCACCTTATATTACTCCTATCTGGATAGTCCCGAAAAAGAAAGATTCACATGGGAACAAAAGATGAAGAATGGTCCTTGATTTCCGCGCGCTAAATGAGAAAACTATAGGCGACGCGTACCCCCTCCCTCACATTGTCGATATACTAGACCAGCTAGGAGGAGCCAAATATTTTTCTGTACTTGACCTGGCTTCCGGTTTTCATCAAATTAAAATGAACCCTGCTGATAGCCATAAAACCGCGTTTACAACGCTCTTCGGACACTACGAGTTTGAACGTATGCCTTTTGATTTAAAAAACGCGCCCGCCACCTTTCAACGATTAATGGATATAGTCTTATCGGGATTACAGGGCCGCGAATTATTCGTCTATATGGACGACATAGTAGTCTACGCTAGCTCGCTTGAGGAACACGAAAGAAAATATAAAGCCTTAGTAGAACGTCTCCGCGAAGCTAACTGAAAATTACAGCCAGACAAATGCGAATTTCTGAAAACCAAAGTGACATATTTAGGTCACATAATCAGTTAGAATGGAGTTAGGCCAGACCCGAAAAAATTAGAAGCAGTACAATTATTTCCTAAACCAAGGACACCAAAAAATATCAAACAGGTTTTAGGACTAGCAGGTTATTACAGAAGGTTTATACCTAACTTCTCAAAATTAGCAAAACCCTTAACTAACTTATTAAAAAACGACACGCGATTTGAGTGGACCGCTGCCCAAAAACAATCTTTCGAAATATTAAAACAAAAATTATGCGAAGAACCAGTATTGCAATATCCCGATTTTTCGAAACCATTTATCTTAACAACAAACGCTTCTGGAATAGCCGTGGGCGGAAACCTATCTCAAGGCAAGATTAATAAAGATAGACCAATAGCTTACGCATTGCGAACTCTCACCGATAACAAACTAAAATACGACACTTATGAAAAAGAAGCATTAGCTATAATTTACTGCGTAAAACACTTCCGACCATACCTGTACGGACAAAAATTTTCTTGTAACAGACCATAAACCTCTAATGTAGTTTAAAAATGCCCAAGACGCGAACATGCGAATATTACGTTGGCGATTGAAATTAGCAGAATACGATTATGAAGTAGTCTATAAAGCCGGGAAAACCAACGTCAATGCAGACGCTTTATCTAGAAATCCCGTAAACTGCGAGGAATTAGAATGCAAGGTAGTTAGAAATCAGAGGCTCCTCAACCCTAACGATCTCGAAGATGCGCAAATAATCTCAGGCTTGTTAGAACAAACTGACAAAGAGACCGATAACAAAGAATTAGAGTCACCATGCTGCTTCGATCAAGGAGGGCATACCGCGATTAACGACGACTCAGACTTACACTTCGTTCTCTCTGACCTAGAACCGACAGAACCAGATAGAATTCGCGAAATTTCCCCGCCACGTAGGATCCAAACCAGAAGTCAGACAGGCAGACACACGAACCTAACAAACAACGACACAAACAAGCTAGAAAATGACAAAGAAGAACGCGATGAAGTCGATGAACGGACGAGGAAAGCGGACATGATAACGACACAACATCCGACGAACCCTCGATCCCTAACGTAATCGAATCTCGCGAATTATTATTCTTACGCAAAGACAACGTCGCGTATTTCGTAGATATCGACGGAAAACCGCTTGACTCCGGATCTCAAAAATTGTTTGAGCGAAACAAAATGCCATATTTAGGAGCGCTTACACTAGGTAAGGCAAAAGCTATAAAATACAAACAACACTATCACATAGCGTTACCCGTCAGCAAAGATCACAGCAAGGGACCAACGATGACTTTAACTAATATAACTACTGCTATAAACGATCTTAGAGATTTAACACAGAATTTACACTTAGACACCATTAGCATTGCAAAAACTGACCTTGTAAATAATGTTCCCTGGAGCAACGTTAAAGCTCGGCTACAACTGAGTTTTACTGATGCCTCTATCAAGTTAATCATCTGTAACGGCATTCTAAAATATCCACCTAAAAATCTCCGACCTATTATAATAGCTGAAACTCACTGTTCTTTCACCGGAGGGCACCGCGGAGTTAATAAAACATATAACAGAATTAAACATAAATATTTTTGGGAAAATTTAAAAGTTGACATCCAACGGCACATACAACAATGCCTGCAGTGCCAACTACAGAAATTAGTCAGAGTTAAAACAAAACAACCCATGATCATTACCGATATACCCGGAACGGCGCTTGATAAAGTCGCCATAGATATCGTAGGTCCTCTCCCTCTCACCGATAGAGGCAACGAATATTTTCTGACGCTACAAGACGCGTTAACAAAATTCTCAATGNGAATACCACTACCCAACCAAACATCCGAAACCATACCCGAGGCATTCGTGGACCGATTTATTTGTGTGCTAGGAGCACCCAAGGCCGTCCTTACAGATCAGGAAAGGAATTTTATTAGTAAATTAATGAAAAAAGTGGCTAAAATATTTAAGATTCGAAAACTCCGCACGACTGCTTTCCATCCACAATCGAACGGATCGTTAGAGCGGTCGCACCACGCCTTAGGTGAATATTTAAAACAATACGCTAACAAACAAAGACAATGGAATAGATGGGTCGGCCTTGCAATGTTCAATTATAACACTAGCGTCCACGAGGCCACTAAGCACACACCATACGAACTGGTATTCGGCAAGATCGCTCGGGTACCGTCCAACGAACCGTTGGCACCCGAAGATAAGTTAGCAACGTACAACGACTACCTGATAGGGCTAGTAACTCAGTTACACAAAATACAAAAGACAGCTTGCGAAAATGTAATAGAGGCAAAACAAAAATCAAAAATTCGATACGACAAACGAATTAACTCCCAGGAGGTCAGACCAAAAGATCAGGTGTTCTTATTAAAAAGTCCCAAACCTGGCAAATTTGAAGACCAGTACACCGGGCCTCATGAGGTCTTAGAGATAATAAATAGAAATAATGTAAGAATTAGAATTAAGAAAAATAACAGAGTAGTGCATCCGAACAGGTTGCGGAAATCTTACATTAAGCCAAGCACTGATTATCTTACAGATAAACTCCCAAGGAGTGAGGGTTTTAATATTAACTTTACCATGGCTACTCAAGGTATACGGACTAGTAGGGTACGATTGCGGATCACCATCAGCTAATATAACTACTCTGTCCCTATTAACCATCGAGGAATGCGACATCCCTGAGCAACACGTTAATTCCACCAAAGTCCACGTCCAACTATTGCAGATAAATGATTTCACCTCCGTCAAAGTCATACAATGCAAGGTTGAGATAGACAGAACAGTAAAAAAATGCGAAATGTTCTCGCACACCATGGACGTGCACAATGGAAAATATGGGCTCATACAAGAAGTACAGCGACAAGCGTACCAACGAATGCACGAGTACGGCAGTTACGAAATCAGCGGAACATATATACACGCACTAAAGTCTAACACCACAATGACGCGACCCGTTACCCTAGCAGGTCACGTAGATTCTAGCAGAACCTGCACCGGCGGGTCGTATTCTGACCATTACGGAACCTGGGATGATGTCATAGTACTCGCCAACGTGAAAATAACACTACTAGATTATATTGCCACTGCGCGAATAGACTCTAATCGCATTATGCTCCAGTCCGGAGTGCATTGCGAACTCAGCAGAACCTATTGCATCGATAGAGATGGAGCAGACACATACTGAAACGCACTACCCAGCGACACGTGTAAACTTTCGTCATATGGTGTATTATATGACGGATACGCAGATTGAATAATAGATGACATAAACTTTCAATCCCAAACCGTTTACTCTCTCACACAGAACACCATTTTTGCGCTTACCAGCAAGGGCACATATACAATTTGCGGATATACTCTGACACGTACGGAACATCACAAGCTCATTATCTACGAAACCGCACCGGGCACCAAGATCTTCCCGAGGCAGTCACAAGTAGAAAATTTAGACATTTTCACATATATGAACTCCAAATTCGTATATGTCAAAAAACATATACGCACTCAGATCAACAACTTATATCGGAACATCTTGATCCAGCAATGCAAAAACGACCACAAAGTGCTCCAAAATGCGTTGGCCATCGCCACGCAATCACCTGATATCTTTGCTTACTATCTAATAAAGGGTCCCGGTTACATGGCCCTCTTGTTAGGAGAAGTAATACACATAATCAAGTGCGTCCTAGTGGAAGTCAGGGTAGCACGAGTTACTGAGTGCTACAACCAATTACCTGTAACCAGAGAAAATAAAACTTATTTTTTGACACCACAAACACACGTGCTCCTCCGGCAAGGAACGCAAGTGAGTTGTAATTCCTTTGCACCTGCCATGTACCGAAATAGAAGACGCCTGGTACAAACTTATGCCAAAACCGGTAGTATCTGCCTCACCAACCATCATTAAACCCATGACACGACCCACCTGAAGATATGTCAGTCCAGGCTTACTCGCAACTAGCGGGATCTACACCGAAAACGATCTCGAAGAACTACGAGATCACATAATGTTCCCTGCGAAGCGACCTGCGGTTCTCAATACAATAGCCAGAGGTTTAATGGAGCAACCAACTAAAATCCATGGAGGGTCCTTTGCCAACCTCAACGACGAAACCTTGGTACACCAAATAGCCATGTCCGCCTGGGCAAAAGCCTGGGGAAAGTTCCAGTTATTCGGCAACGTAAGTGCTGGAGTGCTTGGACTGTACCAGGCAGTGCGGCTGGTTAAGCTTCTTCTTGACACCATATTGCATGGCTACGCTCTGCACTCAGTATATGGATGGTCAATGTACCTACTCGGAGCACTATGGGATTCGTTAACTCATATCCTGCTACACCGACGGGTGCACAAGGCACTACACAAAAAACCACAAACCACCACTGAACAACAACAACCCCTCCAGATTCCTCCTATTTACCTTGAACCTCGCGCAACTGCCCCACCTGCTCCCGGACCGACACGGGGAAGAAGCTACGCCTACACGTTCGGACTCCCTTAACGCCAACAAACCAATTCCTACCTTCCTCCCCACACAAACCTCAATACAGATTGTAACGTTTTTCGTTGTTATTAATAATTTCCCGCCCGAAACGGAAGTGTGAAATCGGGACACGGACGGCAGGCCGCGAGATCGGGAACGTCTGTACCGGCAGGACAGAAAAGGGTGGTCACACGAGCGTACCGCTGAGCCGAGCCGACGGATCCTTTGATCCGGAGTATTGGGCGCCAGACGCGTTGCCGCGTCAAAATTTGCGTCGCTCGACACAACGAGCCGACTAGCTCTATGAGAACGGAGAAGGGTTGGGTCTATTGTCTTTAAGTAACAGGCTGTCCCTTCTAAGATGGAAGAAAGGGGCGCGAAAGAGGTAGAGGCGTGAACAGGCGCTAGTAAGTTTCAAGTAACAAGTTTATTGATATAATATAAGAGGCGGGTAAATAAAGAAAAAGAAAGCAGATGTGAACGAGTTGTAAATAAAGAAAAGCGATCTGATATAGCAGAATTATTAATAAAGAAAAGAAATATAAAAATTAATGAGAGCTTAAACAAAGATACGGAAAAGCACTAACAAAAGATATTACACAGCAATTAATATGAACAGAACGCAAACACGCAAAATAGCAAACTACGTCACCACGTCGCGCGGCCGAAGCGATATATTCAACAAGGTCGAACGGTCAATGCATCGACAGCGAAAGAACCGCGTTCCTCTGCCCGAATCGCTGGGGGTGGCTCTTTACAATGCTGGCAGTTAAATAACGCAAATGCACGGTCCACCCACGGCGACAAAGCTTTTGATGGTTTATTTTTGCAGGAAGCTACTTCCGCAGGGAGCGCGCGGGGTCGAGGAGACGCGCAGCGCTTTCCGGTAGCGTTCCGCCGGACAACGCGACTCCGGGCAAAATTGGCTATTAATACGACAGCTCTAAGGGTCTTACAAATGCAAGGTCGATATGACAGCCACGCAGATTTTGCGTCGTCAAACCGATACGACAGCCGCACGAAGTTCGGTATCGCAAAATCGTTAGGACAGCACGCGATATGGCAACGCAAAGCGATACATACAAGGCGATAATAACCAACGCAACAGAAAATAGTCGTACAGAAATTATAACAAAAATTCTTACAGACTAAGGGATGCTACTTGGCGCCTCCCGAGCGACTCCAGGGCTGATCACAGTATTTAACAAAATACTCGCAAAATCTCAACGCACTTCAGTCTACGAAATAGTACCACAAAGCCCCGTGAATCCGATTCTAGCCGCCTTCCAAAAACCAATATGGCGAAGGTTTTGTCCTTGCTTGATACTCAACGCGAAAATTCGGCGACTAACCTTGACACAGAACTCGGCACGCAGATTCGTGGCTGCAAGAAACGAGGCACCTCACCGGATATCGTCGTCCTGGGACATCACGTTCTTTCTTTCGGGCGTGTTCCGTTTGACCACAGTACGATTCGACACCGCTCGATTCGACACAGATTTATTCGACACGAAATTATTCGACACCGTA
>NW_018022330.1:24897-28705 GCF_002006095.1 Pseudomyrmex gracilis
AATCGTACGGTGTCGAATAATTTGGTGTCGAATAAATCTGTGTCGAATCGAGCGGTGTCGAATCGTACTGTGGTCAATAGAGTATCACCCCTTTCTTTCCGTTAGCTGCAGGACGATACTTCCAGGGAGTCCTTTTGTGCGTCCAACTTGTACAACGGTTAGCGACCAAGAGAGCGAGGATCGCGATCGATTTGGGGTCGATGCGCCTGAGCGCGCTGGGATCGCGGGGGGTCGGCCTCGCCGGCCAATCAGAGCGCGCCGTGGTATCAAACGCGGCGCTCGCGGCCGCGTGAGCTACTAGAGCACGACCCGCGAAATATGAACTTGTTTCTCTTTTGCAGGGTTTCTCCTTTGTCTGTCCGACGGTATCGGGTCCGGCTGACTGGAGTGGACCTCCAGAAGGTCTTCTTTCGGCTCCGAAGCTCCTCCGAGCTGGTAGCTGGCCTCAAAGACAGATCTGCCCGTTTATAATTGCAGGTGGTTACGGCCGCTTGGCGACGCTGTCGTTCGCGTGCCGCTTGCGCTCCCTGGCGTAAAGGGTTGAGCTTGCCGACTAAATCAGGACCGTAGTCTCTGTACGCTGCCACTGGCGCTTCCTCGATCCCTTGGGTTCTGGCTCGCGCCTTGTTCCTCGCTAAATTTCCTGTCCACTCGTCTCCCTCGATGTCCTTCGGCGGGGTGAGTAAGCCCTCGGGTGGTAAGGCGCCAATTTTACATATTATAAAAAAAAGAATACAAAACAAAAGAAATAAGTAACTAAAACGTAATTCGGTGCGCAAGCTCTGGAGGATCCTGGCGCTTAAGACCGGCCCACACTTCGGGACTCCCTCGGAAGATACCTTTTGTGGCAAGGGGGGAAACGGCGCAAACACCACGTCACAAGATATTATACAGCGACTCCCGTAATTTTTTAGATATGGAAGTCTCAACAAGAGACACGTCAGAGCTAACAAGGAGTTCCTTGGAAGCAATCGTACTCCGAGTTGCTTCGGCAACGCTGTTCTGGGTGCAGCTAAAAAATTGCCGCATCGAGTTTGCCAAGATGGACGAGGAGTTGATTTAGTATATGGAGCGAAGAGGCACACCCTTCTTTGGTGGCCTTTGCATACCACCCAACAAGATCATAGCAGTGAGGGTCGATAACCATTGGAAGCGTGGACAAGTCGTCCACTCTCCGGGCGATGATACCAGTCGAATGTATTTGTGAGATGAAGGAATCTACACCACTGTTCGAACTCGAGACCTGTTTGAACTCCCCCATCGCTTTAGAAGGGTGCCATGGCAGGCAATACCCTGCGAGCTATTCGGCGTAGGACCCACGCGGAAAAAAACCGCCTGGCCCTGCCACGTCAATCGAGTAGTGCAAGCACTGATCCAGGGGTACACAGTATGGGTTAGCATCCGCCACTTTATTAGGAACAGCCCTCGTCAACCTGGAGGTACAAAAAGACGACCGGAGCGGGGCGTATAACCTCAAGGACGCCCTGATAGATCTCGGCTACCTGGCCCGGATTGCACGGCGCAGTGCGAATGTTACTCCTCACGTGTGATCGCTTTATCTAAAACAAGCACGCCCTACATATATATATATATATATTAATATATATTACATATATATATATATATGTATACTGTGAAAAATATATAATCTTTTAAATATTATTGTTATGTATTATTACTGCGTTAAAGACGAGGAGGGACCTGCAATATCACCAGAATGTAACGTACTTTTAGGTTTTTTTTCTTCCATTTTATATAAATTTTCTGCAGACATGAGCGATAAATGGTTCTCATTTACGCTCATGTCTAAAGCAGTTTCTCCCCTCGTCTTTAACGCAGACTTGAATACGCAAGTAGCATTAACTGTGGTCGAACAAAGTCTATTACGTTTACTTGCGTTAATAAAGAAAATGTCCTTTCTGGATCGGCATTGGAATGTGGTAATGATCTAATAGCATTCAGAAGCAATTTCAAATTCGGATATTTTGCATTGTTATCAGATTGACGTTTTAAAATTTCTTTCCACATATTATCAAAATTTAATTCAGAAANATTACGTTTTTCTTCAAAAGTAAAGTCATGATATAACGCAAACCATTCTTTTTTTAAACCGTTATCATCAAANCCAGTTAGTGTTTTCGCGATAAAAGAAATATCATTAAAAGTTGTTTCTCTGTTACTATCTATTAAAGCTACATGAGGTCTAAAACTTTGTAATTTATATAAAAACTTATCATGAATAGGTAATCTTTTTTTAATTTCTTCGGCGGCAGTAATATAAAATTGTAAACAGTTTTGTCTGACATTTAGAATTACATTTGCATGTCCTTCTTTCTGTAAGTTATCAAGATATTCCTCACATTCTGATCCTAAATTAATATCAGCAATTGGTTTGTGATTATTTATCTCTGAAAATGTTATATTTGTAAGCAAGTGTGGTAATAATTCCGGTTTCAAAAAATTTTGCGTAATTTGCGTAAGAAAATGTACAGATTTAAAATGCAACAAATGTATTCTCGTTTCTTTAGCTTGAAAGATAGCATTGTAGGAGTTAAAAACATTTAAAACGTATTTCAAAAACAGAAAATATGCTTTAATATCTTTATTGTTCATTAGAGATAAATGTTTTTGTGTTTTCGCTAATCACAATTTCATTAAGAAAATGTTTTATACTATTCCATGATTCGAGAAGTCTGTCGACACATGTATAATGTGACAACCACCGTGTATCGCATAATTTTAAAAGTTTCCGATTAGTATCTTGAAAACATTCGCAAAATTCTTTGAAAATAGCCAAACGTTTTGGACTACTGTTAATATAATTTACAATTTTTCGAAGGAATTCATCACAAAATGCTGGAATTTTAGCGCATGCAGCGTGCGCGGCTAACGCGGCGGAATGACAAGGACATGTAAACGTTAATAAATTCTTACATTTCTCCTCTAATTTTTTTTTGAAAGATAAATGTTTTCCCGTCATAACGGATGCATTATCGCACAATAAAGAAAGAATATTTAAAAATGGAATTTGTAATTTATACATTTCAGATTTAAATGCGTTAAATAATTTATCAGCACTACAATCTCTTGCATCCAGATTAATTAATTTTACTAATTGAGATCTAACATCTAAAGTCTCTGAATCAACATATCGGACAAAAAACGTCATCCACTTCTCGTTAGTTATATATGATGTTTCATCAATAAAGATTGAAATTTTTGTGTTCTGAATGCTACTAATGACACGTTCCGTTTCGACCGGACATAAAACATTGGATATAATATTTTTGCATTTTGTTCGGCTCATGCTCATGTTTTTCAACACATTAATATCATCTATTTGTTGAAAAAAACTGAAAATCTCTTTTGCCGTTTGATAAGGAATATTTTTTTTTGTGATTAATGCCGCAAATCGTATCTCTGCAGACTTTCTACGCTCATCAAACGACAAAAAAGATTCATCAGTTTGCGTATTCAAATTATTAGTATTCCATTTGCTCGTATTTGTTTCGCTTTTATTTATATTATTTGTATGTATTTTAGATTCTGCGTGTCGTTGTATTTGTGATAAACCGCCAGCAATTACTCTATCGCAGATTGTACATAAAGCCGAGTATGGATTATTTGGCGCCTCGCGCAACCACAATTTGAATTCTTCAATTTCCAGCCATTGTTGCTGGAACCGTTTTTTATGTTGCTTACTTTCGTGTGTAATGTTTTGGATTTCGTTATGAAATGAAGCAAAGTTTTCTTTTACGTTATTCTTATGACACGCAGAATCCGCGTGCCTGGAAACATGCGATGAGGA
>NW_018022331.1:0-6799 GCF_002006095.1 Pseudomyrmex gracilis
AGAAACCAATTTGTTTACGTACCGTGGCGACGTCTCACACGCAAACCGATTACAATTCTTATCGCCACAGCCCGACTCCTGTCCTCCATCCGGGAAGTCTCAGCATCTCGGTTTCTTAAAGCTACAATTATTATGATTCTCAGAACGGAAAGATCGTTCTCACGTTGCAAAAAAAAAAAGGGGACGTGAAGTCTAGGACGTAACAGTGTATTTGTGTGGACTTTGACTTACTTGACTTTTCAGGAAGTCTTACCATTGTACAACGAACAGCAACTACATGTAAGGCTATATATTCATACCTCTTTGCGACATGGCGTTACTATTACTACTTTTTCTTTAATTAATTCTATTATATACTGAAGAGGGCTCAAGTTAGAGCCGAAACGTTTATTATTATATTTATATTTATAACTATATGTTTATCATCCAAGTAATAAATAATACGATCTTTTGTTTTGCTCGATACAGACCGTTTTTTCTATTTCTTTATTGTTAATTTTACGAGCGTAGTTATTATATTATTTTATAGTTTTTTTGGAAAAAACTTGAAAACTAAAAGCGAGCGACCATAACATGTATAGCAAAAAGGTATTTAGAATAACGTTCTTAACAACAATTTCAAGCTCATTAAAATCGGTCAGGAAGTCCACTTTGTATATAATTACTAAATATTCAATTAATGCATACATTTATTTACTATGTATACTATTTAATAAATAATAGTATTTATGATTTTAAAAAAGGCATCTATCCGTTCATTGTAATTATAATCTTTTAAATAAAAATTCGGAAAGGTAATGTATGTAATGATAATCTCGCGTATCGTATCGCGGAATATTCGATCGCATTTCTCCCAATAACCTTTCGATATTTTGCGTATGAACACTAGTTTCTGGATCTACAAAGTTACTCGTATGATTTACAGAACAATGTGTATAGTTTTCATTACGCAAAACATAGTAGGCACGCCATTTATCTGTATGAATGATAGTACCAGGTGCGATATATTTTTGAATAATTGGTACAAGAATTTTAGTACTACGATGTAACACTAGCACAATAAAAACTTTTTTTTAGAATTGCGTTTAATTCTACCAAAAACCCATTGTCCTCTAATCAGACGTCCGGTGTTATATTTTCTTTTTCCTATTTTAGCCTCATCTAATTCTACAATTTTTCCTTCTCTATCAATTTGTTCTTGTTCACTTGAAATCCATTGTTAAAGTAACTAAAATGTACTTAAATATTTTGTTTAGCAATAGATATAACTAATTAATGTAAATAGAATCTTATCTCTCGACAAAAATTTGTCCAATCAATAATAGTATGTTCGCATAACTATAATTCATTTATTAAAATTCTATGTTGCGGTGGTGGTATCATTAAGAACTAAACGATAAATTGACAAATTTTAGGAACATTTAAACGCGCTCGGTCAAACCACGTTCTATGAAATGCGCTCACATTAAAATTGCATATAACTTTTTGACGTTTACGACGTTTAATCTTGTAATGAGCATTTCTACAGTGCAATATGTGATTCTTAGCAGCATTATTTAATTTTATTAAATGTTCACATCTTGGACATATTATTTCACTACGTAACACATTTTTATTACACAAGAAATTCCACAAGCGGTCGAAATCGTGTGTCATGTAAATAAACTCGTGAAAATGCATAGTGATTTAGAACAGTGTCTTTAAAATCGCATCGTATGCGATTAACGGTTGGACACGTACTGACAAGCCGTACATGTTAGTCAGTAAGAAAATCAAAGCAAAGATGTATGTTAATACAATATGTCAAGGTCGTACGTAGGTATACAGTACTCCATAAAAACAAAATAGTTTCCTTATTTTTTTCGGGAAGAGGGGAGCAAGAAAAGAGGCAAATTTACCCTCCTTACGGGAGAGCGTAGCCTCTCCTTGCCTAGACACTTAAAACACGAAAAAAATATACATGGGATGGAAAAATAAGAGTTTATTTATAAAACTTTTTTTCTTCCTAACTTTTAAAAAAATAACAACCGCCGGATAAAACTTTGAAATCTTACTTGGGGCCACGACCTTGATAATATATGTCAAGGTCAAGGTCATCAGAGGCTGCTCCCCTGATCGGCAGTTTTACCCTATTTTTTATTGCAGATTTTTATAGCTAAATTTAAGAGCTTTTCAAAAAACACTATAATAAAGTTTATTTTCATTAAGTACTTTTTGAGTTATAAAAGTTACTCTTCTGCCAATTCACCGGTTAGAAAAAACTCCGTTCAAATAATTACGAACTTCTCTTCCGTGATGTAATGCTGTACCTTCCTGCTAAAACCATATCTCATCAAAGTTTTCATATATTAGTGCTTGTATTGCTGGGAGTATCTGATTCTTCAGCATATCTTCATATTTCGCTGATGTCAAATTGCCTTCAATAAGATATGATCCGATCAATGTATTGTTTAAGATACCTGCCCAAACGTTCAGGTTTTCTGGATGTTGTGTATGTACCTGTAGTATCCAGTGAGGATTTATCAGATCATAATCTACAGTTATGTCTATTGATGTTATCATTTAATTCAAAAGTTGCTTCATCCAAAAATACTATGTTGAAACAATGTTCGCCGAATAGGAAGTTAGATTCTTTGTCAATTTTCTGCATCATGAGTTCACAAAATTTGTTTCGTCGATCGAAATCATCTTTGTTTAATTCTTGTACAAGATGAATTTTGTGTGGATTAAACTTAATTTGTTTCGAAATTCTCTGCACAGACATTTGACTTGTATTATGTTGCTGAACTGCTTTACGGATGGAGTCTTTGATCTTTAACAAAGGATTGTGCAACATTTAATGCTTTCTGGTTTTCCTGAAATTGTACGATTTTTTAAGCTCCCAATTTCTTTGAAGCGCTTTATCGTTTGTTCGACAGTTGATTTTGAGATAAGGTTTTCATTACGGAACGTATATTGTTGAAAAGTTGCTTTACTTCATTATAAGATCTTTGTCGATCACCCCATTCCCGCATTAGGATAAAAATTTGTTCTTGTTCTGAAAAATATGCTATAATTACCAAAGCAAATGGTAGCTAAGTATAAAGAATAAGAAATGGTCTGAAGAACAAAAGCAAGAACTAATGTTTGAATAATAAAATATTAGATTGAATTGAAGACAAAAGTTTTATCAATCTCGGCGAAGGACCTGAATGCGCTCGGTGCCAAATTTATTTTATTACTCATCTTGTTCTAGCAACCGACGAATTATTTTCCTAATCGATCGGATGGACAATGAAACGATGATTATTCGCTGTTCGGACTTTTGCGTTGTTTTTTTTCTGCGTTATGCCAGACGTGGTATGCCACGAAATTACATTACACGATAACTTGTGATTTTATGGAAGTATCAAGTCAAAGAAATTTTTCTATATAAAATTTATCTTCAGTTCTTCTACAAGAAGACAATTTCGATCAAAACGATTTTTGTGAGTTCATGATGCAGGAAATTGACAAAAAACTTAACTTCCTATTCAACATTTTTTTGGATAAAGTAACATTTGAAATGAATGATAATGTCAATAGATAATGCTAAACCTGATGATATTCAACTCCCATAACTCAAAAAGTATTTAATGAAAATAAACTTTATTATAGTGTAAACTTTATTATAGTTTTTTTTGAAGACCTCTTGAATTTAGCTATAAGAATCTGCAATTAAAAATAGAGACTTCTATTTTTTAAAAATTGATGTAATCTTATACTGACCCTGGCGGCGCCATCCAAGATCACACTGACACAATTACTGAATAGATTTTAAACCTTACAACTTTTGTCTGAAACACTTTTCTGTAAAACTTATATATATGTTTAGATATTCAGAGATCCCAACTTTTTTGGGACACCCTACATATCCTACCAGTTTGGGATATTTGGCAAGTTTACCGTGTGAGATATATGTTCCGCATTGCAGCGCTTGCGTCTGCACCAGAGATGCCAGTTCGTGAACTCACAATCAGTAAGCACGCAGCAACAAGTGGAGGGAATACACAGGCGAACAGCCGTATACGTGTGCGCTCGGCGCTTCGGCCAACGTCGAGCAGTAGAAGGAAACGGACACACATAATCGCTCTCTTTCTTTCTTTATAGCTATAGCTATAGCTAAAGGGCCTTCTACAATGAGATATTAGTAATAAATCAGAAGTCAGAAGCAAGAAATTGACCAATCATAGTCAAATCACAGAAGAATAATCGATTGTGATTAGTCAATTTCTTGCTTCAGACTTCTGATTTATTACTAATATCTTATTGTGTAGAAGGCCCTTAATACTGCCAGCCGCGAGAAGCGTATCTACTCTCGCAAACAATTTGGTTGCGAGATGTCGCAGTTTTGTCGCCAACCGCCGGCGAAATTAGTAGACCAAATCCATATCCATCTGTGTCCTCATTAGGATATGGTTTGGCGACCATATCTGTCAAACATATGAGATGTCACAATGAGACCAAAATCATAACAAGTCTGCCACTAGCAAAGCAAAGCCAAAGTGACGCACCAAATCCAGAACAGATTTGGTGATCGTTTGTTGGCGCCAAAATCGCGCCAAATACACATCATATCTGTTACCAGCACNTCCAGAACAGATTTGGTGATCGTTTGTTGGCGCCAAAATCGCGCCAAATACACATCATATCTGTTACCAGCACTGTTAACAAAACAGTAGCAAGTACAGACCAAATTTGTTGTCAGAAACGTCGACAGATTGCTACCAAACGCAGATCAGATCTGTCCCCTAGAATCCAAGTGGAATTACTACAAAAAAAAAGAAAATCAGTGCTATATCGCCTTATCGGAAAGGAATTAATTCGAGATTTCACTCAAATTAATTTCTAGAAGCCTGATTCAGCTCATTGATCAACCGATGAACTCCATTGAAAAAGACCGAATCTGAAAAAATCCTAAATGTGATAGCGGGATTTAAACTCGAGACCTCCATATTCGCAGCCCCTGCACTCAGTCCGCGAGACCACTTGTGTTCCTTACTAACATATAATTATTTTTATCTATTTATTCTCAAGTTTTATCCTACATTTCATTTATTATTTATTTNAATTATTATTTTACTAAAAATGTTGCACTGCAATGTACCTGCAACAATAAATAAAAATACTTTTCTTNTTATTCTTAAATATAATTTAAAGTACATTTTTACAACGCGAATAAATGTTTTGTTAATATATGCTNATACTTGAATAAACAAAGTGTTTTTTAATGGATTTTTGGTCACTGAAAACGAATCCGGCGGCGAAATCGACCTAACACGTCAAATTTCTNAGAAAATTAAAGTTAAATGTATAACATACTGTCTATTAGCGTGAGAAAGAGCATATCAGTGTATCTCATTCACACTAGTNGACATTGTGTTACAGTGTCGACTGTACGTAGCTGGAAAGCACCCATTGTTTCATATTACTCAACAAATACGAAAACAATACATTAAATTTATGATTGCTTCATTGCCGAATGCGTATAAACAGAAGTATTAAAATCTTACAGTTGAACTTTATCGGTTCCAGCATAAGTTAACAGTTATTGCCCGCATAAACAAGGTTTAACTGTAAAAGACTGTTCATTGTTTGTTAACAATCTGTTATCAACACAGGCGACAGATATGATTGCAGATAATCGCCATTTTGTTGTCTAGATGTCAAACAGACAGTTTAGTAGTCTTGCGTGCAAACAGTCCGCACATATGCACGAACAGATTTGCTTGGCGTTTGGTGGCAATCTGTCGTCAATGCGTTCAACAGATCGACCCGACTGCGGTCAACGTTTTGTCATAAACAGATGCTCATACGGTTTTGCGGACTGTTTGGTCACAGTATTGCTAAAGCAGATCTGCTCTCTATCGACCATCTATTTGTTATCAACTTCACTAACATATATGGAATCATTTTGGCCGCAATAGTCTCATGTATGTGCCAACAGAGTTGTTGCGTTTTTTGTCTCTATGTGCTAACAGTTTTGGCAGCACCAAAGCATGTTTCCGTACTGTAGCGTTTCTGCACACAGTTTCTGTTGCCAAAGTCTGCGCAGTCAGAAATTGTTTGCTGAGTAGTTGCTAGCCTCTTTCTCATGCGTGGCTCGTATGTTTCTTCTCTTTTCCTCCACTCTTCTTCTCTCTCATACTTACAAGGGCTGCGTTCCGATCTTTACTGCTAGTACTAAAAATCTAGAGCACATGTGACATGAAGTATAAATTTTTAGTACTGTCAGTAAATATTGGAACGACTAAACAACTCTGAAAATTAAATGGATATATAAAACTATAAAATATTATAGGGGAGACCGAGGCTAGTTGTGACACGGGGTTAGTTGTCAAACTGCTATTATCTTGCTTACTAAATCTTGAAAAATATTCTTCTTTTTATTGTAAGTTGCTACTAGTTGTGTTAGTAACGTGTACAAAAAAACTTTTTTAAAAACATTATATATGATATTTACGAGCACTTTTGTAAAACTAGATACGGCAAGTAGATTTTTCTAATCTTGATTCTTTAGTAATTTCATTGGTTTAAAAATTTCTAATTGCACTTTTATCTTATGTATAGGAAAAACTACAAATGTTTATGTTCTTTTTTTAGAGAAACTAAAAAAACTTAAAATATAAAGTGTGTGATACTCTAAGGAACAAAATATAAAGTGTGTGATACGCGCCAAGTTTTTTTGCATTAAATATTTTATATTTTGACAAAATTTTTTCGTTTTCTTTTTTTTGTTTTTTACGGAAAGTAAAGTTTTGCTGGGTCTACTTGTTAGTTT
>NW_018022331.1:7345-9050 GCF_002006095.1 Pseudomyrmex gracilis
AAAACTTTAATATACATAAGTTTACTTGGTTGTATGTACGTGCGTGTGAGATAGATGATGCACTATTTTTTCTCCTCAAATTCTTTTTCTTTTCCATTGGTTCTTTATTCTGTTTTTTTCTCAACAATAGTAAGACATTTATGAATTTTTTCTAAGATAACCATTTTTTTTTATAAATACAATATTGACTTTATATTTAAACTGAACTTTATATTTAAACTGAATATATCTAACTAGTATTTATATATAGTTATATATATACTTTTATTACTCGGCTCTGCCGTTTTTTCTTCTAGAACCTAAAACTATCCTGATCTTCTACCGTCGGTAAATCGGTACTTACGTTAAAATCGGTGCTTCGAGAGTCGAAGTTCGTGAGTAAAGTTACCAGTATCATCATTTTGTCGTAACTAACATCATCAAAAAACCATTGTTCCGAGCGANTTACCATTACTTATGAGTTACCACCGTAACCCTTACACCAACGTCGACAAGTTATCATCCTTAAGTCGCAACCACATAGCATCACAGTTAGTTGCAAAATTAATAACTAACAAACTAAAGGAGATAGAGAAAAACGATTTGCGCTATAATTCTCAGCACACCAAACTGTAAAATACCAGCCCGGTTTGAACATTCTAGGTTTTGTTTTTAACAATCGAATGTTTAAATAATAAAAATTAGGAAATTTTTATTACGTGGTATTTTGCATCTAACTAATACAAAACGACATTCAAAAACCATTTTGCTCTAACTTGTACCGTTCTCGAAATATTCGAAATTTGTTAACTTTCACTCTTTGTTATAAATCGCAGAGTAGCCGATTGAAGGTATCTGCAAAATTAGTTTTAAGCTATCTCTTCTGGTTCTCGAGATATCCGCGATTTGCGAAAAGAACTATGTATCGTTAAATGTAGAATATTAAAATAAGTCAAATGCGTATATTCGTTATTCATAAGTTTTATTGTAAAACCGCGTTTTCGGGAACTTTCCAATCACCGAATTAACATAGGTTGTAAAATAATAGAAAGAAAACCTTCGTTGTGCGTGATTCGTCGCGCGTGGACTTGACGCGAGGCACTACCGTGCTTCTTGATGTTTCTCTTTTTCTCTAACTCTCTTCTTAAAACGTGCTCGTTAAACAACACCATCTGGTAGCACAAATGTGAACATGCACATTCCTGAGTGTCCCACGACGATGAAAACGTTTCTTAATCGTGATTTACGCGTCTATTTTTTATCTTCTTCATTATCTTTGTTCAGAAGCCACAAACACACAAAACGTACGAATACTTTTGTTTGTAATGTTTCATTCTGAAGCGAATGAGACTGAAACGAAATTAATCGGTTCAGTCGTTCTTGAAAAATAATCTTGTAAAACATTTCCCATTCTCTCATTTACTGAATTTCACGTATATAAAAGGCACGGTGTGCTCGCGCAGTTCGAGCGCCACTTCGTTGCGCGTGAACTTGGCGCAAGGCACTACCGTGCCTCTTGATATGGTAATTTTAAATAAGTTTTCTTATATTTATTTAATTGTCATCGCATCGCAGTTTATAAATATAATATTTTTTATTTAAAATGAACGTTTGGGATAAGTTGACTCAAATTGAGACGGCATAAGTTGTCACACGGTGAGCATGCGCAAAGAAGTAATCGCAGTGATCGTTATGCGTCGTTATAACTTTTTCAGTACCTGTCATT
>NW_018022331.1:15470-17707 GCF_002006095.1 Pseudomyrmex gracilis
AAATTTTTTTCATAATCCTGCGTCATTGTACGGGAAATACCTTCTAGTTTAACGGACAATTTTTGTTTTTTGATTTCAAGCACTTTGAAGACCGCAATCACTGCAGCAGTGGGAGAACTTTTTTTTTGGAGACTTGGGAAATGGCGTATAAGTCGCTGAAAATTGATTATTTTCATACAAAAAAATTGCTGCACATAGATCATTTATACACAAATATATCCTCAAAATTTCAAAACATTCGATGCCATACTTTTCTTTTAATAAATTCCCCAAAATCACCTTTTTTTGGGGCAGTCACACTAGTTGTGCCCCTTAAATACATTCATAATTTGCATTTTTATTGAATGATAAATAAAATTGTATTTGTTATCCGGCCACTTGTGAATAACGAATAAAAATGTATTTGTTATTCGGCCTCTTGTGAAGAACAAATACAAATTAATTTACTATTCGACTTCTTGTGAATGACGAATAAAAATGAATTCGTTATTCAGCTTCTTGTGAATGACAAATAAAAATTTACTCGGTATTCGGCCACTTGTGAATGACGAATAAAAATTTATTCATTATTTGTGTGTGTGGCTACTCTTGAATAATAAATAAATACTTTTCCATTATTCAATACATTGCGTATTAGAGTTGGGCATTATTCGAATAAAACTTTATTCGAATATCATTTTGTATAAATTTTTCGAATAAAATTATTTGAAATTTATTTGAATAATAATTCAAATTAATTCTTTGAATATATTGTTATTCGAATATGTGGAATAAATTCATCCAATAAAATTTTATTTGAATAATATTTTGACTAAATATAAAATATGGTTGTAAGAGCCGTTTTTTACAAGATGTGCAGGAATATGCTTGTATAGATATATATATGTATACACACACACACACACATATGTATATATATACATGTATTCACATGTAAATTTTTACATGTGAGTTTTGAATTGAAATTTCAATTCTTAAAATCATAATAGGATGCTATATTTGCATCACATATATAGACTCCGAACATCTCTCTAACTAATTTTAAAATGTTGCAAAAAATACTCCTCGGCCAGGGAGTACTCGCGAATATATTTGAAGAATTTATTCGTTAATCATTATTCATTATTCGAATTAATTCGAAAATACGTCCAACTCTGTTGCGTATAAGGAATAAAAGTTATTTTGTTATTCAATTCATTTTCAATAACACAACAAACAAATAAAATTGTTACTATTTCTATTTATTCTATAAATTCTGAATAACGACTATAAATTAATTAAAAATTAATTAAAATTTAGCAAAAATGGTAAATTAAAAATAAAAAGAGCCAAATGCTCCTTTATATTCCTTAATTATTAAGACAAGTTTAAATTATTAAAATAAATGTAATCAAAACAAAATTACAGCAAAGTTAAAAATAATAATAAAAACGCAGCTCGTAATATCTAAATAAATATGTCACAATATTAAAATCAATATAAAACAGGCCAAATTCACGAGCAAAACTAAAGATATTCTTTATTAATAATAAATTATCAGAAAATCTCTTCCATAAAATTCACAATAAAATTCACAATAAACGTTTCAACTCTACTTGAGTCTTCTTCAGTATTAAAATTCGATCTTACATGTTAATAATTGAAGGCGCAGTTATTGTACATCACATCACTTGCAACACGTTCTCAATGATGACATATTTCACGTGTAACGCCGAAAAAATCGAAGTCACAAATCAAACGCTCAGCGTTTCATTCAAGAGTGGCCACAAATAATGAGTACATTTTTATTTGTTATTCACAAGTGGCCGAATAACAAATACAATTTTATTTATCATTCAATAAAAAGGCAAATTATGAATGTACTTTAATTCTTTAAGTTTTTGTTATTTAAATAAAAAATAATTGAATACTGCTCATCCCTAAATAATTACATTTTACGGGTTTAGTATTTGTTTGTTGTATCCTTAAATCTTTTCAAAAAAAGGTAAAAAAAAGCCAAGCGCCAAGTACATACGCAACTCGTATCTCTAGAAAAAGTATTACTATCAAAATCTTCTCTACAAGATCTATTCTACAAAANAAATGATATCAATAAGTTACGCCAAGTAAAATCTTTTATACATGGTTACAAGAATATATAAAATATATAAAACTTTGTAAGTTGTTTATACGTTGTAAAATAGAAAATATTCTAAATCAATAAAAAGTTTATACGTTGTAAAATAGAAAATATTCTA
>NW_018022331.1:18397-19797 GCF_002006095.1 Pseudomyrmex gracilis
AAAATTCAATTCGTAAATTCATACGGGATGCGGGATTTGCATTTCACATATGAAAGACCCCGAATACCCCCCTAACTAATTTTTAAAATATTGCGAAAAAATATTGTATTATAAACAAAAAATGATTACTATCAGTTCTACCGCTATACTTGGCGCGAGACTATGGCTGCGTCCCGACTTACGCATATCCACGTATTTATCTATACTATCTATACTATATGTAACGTGTACTATAGATAAATGCGCGCATATTATGCGTAACTCGGAACGCAGCCTATATCTATACGAAAGTGTTGTCACCTGGTGGCGACAAGAGACGTAGTACGCTCAACCATTACGCACTCTGGTGGCTGACGAAAATCCGTGTCCGACGACGTGGACGAATTCTTAGAACCTAGTTTTTCGGCATTTCGGACTTTGTATCCAGATATATCCGTTGGAAAGGCACGGAGAAAAAAACCGCGAGATACTTTTTTTTGTGCCTCGATCTCAACTTTCGATTGAGTCTACTACGAACTCGATCGGTTTAGCCGTTGTTGAGATCGGAAAATCTCAAAAAGGCTCTCGGCTAAATTTCGCGTATAAGAGGCACGGGGTACCTCGCGCAGCGCGCGCGCACTTCGTTTGCGCATATACTTGGCGCGAGGCACTACCGTGCCTCTTGATATTCAGTAGTTTGTAATATAACATAGTTAAAAAAACGAAATTTATTAATACTTAATGTCTATATAACATTTATTATATAAAAAGTTATTGTTGCTTTTTGTAATCATTGATTATTTTTTATTTTCAATATATTCGATATATTGATTATTTAGTATAAAAATAAGAGTTAATTACTTAGAAACAATATAAATTTTCAACAAGATAAGTATATAGCCTTACGAGCTATTCTCAAGATGTTTTGAGTAGAAACTTGTATATATATACATACACATGTAACAAATTCAACTTGTAAATTTTTTTCCAAGTGAGTGTTTTTTGAGTTGAAAACTCAATTCTTAAAATCATACGGGATGCCGGATTTGCATCTCACATATGACAGACCCCGGATACCCCTCTAACTAATTTTAAAATTTTGCGAAAAAAACTCCTCGGCCAGGAGTCGAACCTGGAATCTCCGGCTTTCCGTGCCATCGCTTTCCCTGTTAGGCCACCGAGGCGCTTAAGTAAAATTTATATTAAACAATTATGACTTAAGACTCGTGAAATTACCAACAAGATATGTATAAGGCCTTACGAGCTACATCTTGAGAATAGCTCGTAAGGCCTTATACATACTACCATGATCAAAAAATAACCGGAATTTTAAATTTAAACCTCGCGGGCTTATCGGTTTAGAATTCTGTTGTTTGTGTCACGTTGGCAGCACTGTTACGGACACCCATGCCAAGCTTCTG
>NW_018022331.1:20292-29396 GCF_002006095.1 Pseudomyrmex gracilis
GAACTCGTTTTGAGAGTGTGGAGGCAATAAAGCTAAAATCGCTGGAGGCACTAATGGCTATACCAAAAACCGACTTCCAGAAAAGCTTCGAGGGGTGGATCAAACGCTGGTACAAGTGCATCGCAGCCGACGGGAACTACTTTGAAGGGAACAACTTGAATTGTGAAGAATAAACATGTACTTTTCTTTTTATGAATAAATTCCGGTTATTTTTTTATCATGGTAGTATCTTGTTGGTAATTTCACGAGTCTTAAGTCATAATTGTTTAATATAAATTTTATTTTATTTTTATTTATATATACATAATATTTAATAGTTTTATATATTCATTTAATTTTCAGGGTTGTTTAGTCGTTCCGATATTTACTGACAGTACTAAAAATCTATACTTCACGTCACGTATGTTATAAATTTTTATAAATTAGTACTGACAGTAAAGATCGGAACGCAGCCCTTGTAAGTATGAGAGAGAAGGAGAGAGGAGGAAGAGAGAAGGAACATACGAGCCACGCATGAGAAAGAGGCTAGCAACTAGGTACGTTTCTCGCGGCTGGTAGTATTAGCTATAGCTATAGCTATAAAGAAAGAAAGAGAGCGATTATGTGTGTCCGTCTCCTTCTACTGCTCGACGTTGGCCGAAGCGCCGAGCGCACACGTATACGGCTGTTTGCCTGTGTGTGTATCCCCTCCATTTGCTGCTGCGTGCTTACTAAGGCTACGAACTGGCATCTCTGGGGTGCGTTCCGAGTTACGCATGAAACAAATAGAGCATTGCACTGCTGTGCAGCGCTTTAAAATCGTTCCGTTTTGTCAATGCGTATGAAGCGCTTTGGTAATTCGGAATGATTTTCTGTGCGCCTGTGCGTTTTACGTCTTTTTTAAAACCACGTTACGAGCAATCGTCATTGCATCATTGTTTGTAATCGGAACTACTATAAATATTCAGGTTTTGAAATTCAGTTTCTTTTGAAATTTATTGGCTCTTCCGGGAATATTGAAAAACTGACTTTGCGCTTATATGTTTTAAAAATATACGAGACGCCAATGAATAAATTCCATTGTAATATCTTTGGTGACGCTTTTAAATAAAAACGGTAAAAACAATCATTCCGAATCAAGCGATAGTGAAAATGAAAATGATATCGAAGACATTTCTAGTAACATGCAAATGTGAAATTTTATATTAACACGTTGACCGCCGTGTCACCCGTATTCGGGTGACGTCAAAAATCCTGATTAGGCCGCGTCACCCGTACTCGGGTGACGCTTATTTGATTTGCTTACAAGGTAGATTGGTAGGTATTTCGAAAGTTATTTCACAAAATATGAGACGATTGAATTGTCATAAACGTTTATTAAAAAAAATTATTTCAATGGAATGTTTCTTTCTTCCTCAATTACCAATTCTTGTAAAATATCAGAAATAGTATAGCATTGCGCGTGGCCTGACGGAGATTTTCTTACAAAGTAGCGTGGCAGTCAACGTGTTAATGATAAATAAGTCACGTGAAGAAATAATTGCAAATGATAAAATCACGGATTACATACAGCGTGTGATTCTACATTACACCAATACTATATTTAAAGAACATTTTAGGATTAGGTTAGGTTAGGTTAGCATTTCAACATAAATATTATTAAATTATCAAGTTGCCATACACTCACCTGCCAAAAAATGGACCACTTAACTTTAGCACAACTTTTTAACAAGTTTTAATAGCAGATAACTTTGCAAAAGTTAACGTATCAAGGTAAATAAAAGCTCAATTTCAAGCTTAAACATTTCTCTTAACAACCAAAAACTTAAACTTGAGTTACAAACAATATTTTACAAAATGGCGGTTATTGAAAACTGTGAAAAATTGGAAGAACACTTTTGTCTTTAAACTGTTGCATTAGTCAGAGGAATCGATTGCCTGGTACAAAATTGTATGAGTGTTAAAGGTCATGTATTTCCAAACAAATCTGTATTTAAAACATTTTTTACGATTTTTTTGACAAAGTTATACATATCGTTTTAAAGAGAAATAGATAAGAAGAAAGAACAAATTTGATTAACAGTATTTCTCAACAAATAAACGAATTGTTAAATGTTAGAAGAGGCAATACGCATTATTAAACACATACAGACACACGCGCAACACGTATACACACTACACAGGCGTGATAAACAAATGATAATTACAAATTTTTTTCCATTAACAAAACGCATATTTTTTGCACATCATTTTATCATAGTAAAATAAAAAAAGTATTAAAGATTAGGGTTTACACTTTAAGTTTGTTTTTGAAAAAGTTTTCCACGATAATTTGTTTCTGAATTACAAATTTTACAAGAAAAAGTTGCTTATTTTTTTTAAACGGTATACCTTTGTTTAAAAATATCGTAGAAAAAATGTTTCAAACACGGATTTATTTGGAGAGAAATGAGTTTCACAACTTATACAATTTTGTACCAGGCAATCGATTCCTCTGACCAATGCAACAGTTTAAAGACAAAAGTTTTCTTCCCCGTTTTTTACAGTCTTTAATAGCCGTTATTTTGTAAAATATTGTTTGTAAATTTAATTTTTTGTTAAAAGGAATAGTTAAGCTTGAATTTGAGCTTTTATCTCGATGAGAGATAACAAAGTTTTGTTGCAGAGTTATCCGCTATTGAAAAATGTTAAAAACTACTAAAGTTAGGTAGCCTATTTTTTTGCAGGTGAGTGTATTTTCTATCTGATTTTGTCACTTTTATTTTACCTATAATCTTGGGATGTTCTTAAAATTTATTTCACTTTTAATCTTGTAGGATGACAAGTAGTTTATTCGGGAATTTTGTATAAATAGAAGCATTGAAATTTTATAGTTAATTTATAGTAAACTTCTCCGTTCCGGCATAAGTTAAAGGTTATTGCCTTCATAAACACGGTTTTAGTCGTTCCGATTTAATCAATGCGCGCATAAACGCATCAAACGCATCAACTGCCTCAAGTCAGAGTAGAAGCAGTCAATGCGCTGGGAGAAATGTTAAGAATTTAGTACGTTAATACAATCTAGGGAATTCTCAGCTCTATTAAAGCGCTTTTAATGCTCGCATTTTAAATCGGAACGACTTTCTATGCAGTCTATGCACTTCATGCGTAACATAGAACCATAGACTTATATACTAGACGGAACATTTATATGACAAAGTTGAAGACAACATTAAAGGACAGAGATAGTGCTGGAGTAGTTGTCTCTCTCTTTTACAATAAGAGCGGTGGAGGACCAATCACCTTAAGCGCATAGACATATTAGTCTATGCTTAGGCGTAAAAGATCATCATTACTTTTGACTTGTGTGCTCGAGAGGTTATAAAGGTTCGAGTCTTGTATGGATATAATTTTTGTGTTATTTTATTTATGTTTTTAAAGAGAAACAACAACAGTTGGTTACACTAAAGAATAAACAACTGTTATTAATTAAAGATAGCTTAATTGAGAGAAAATTTAAATTAAAAAATATGTTAAATTAAATTCTACAGTTCCGTTTCATGTATATGTGTGAATGATCTGTAGTATATACGTAATGTATATAGATAAATGCGCGCATGACACGGAACGCAGTTAAGATGATTCCTACATAAGTAGATATCACAAAATAACATACTACCATGATCAAAAAATAACCGGAATTTTTAATTTAAACCTCGCGGGCTTATCGGTTTAGAATTCTGTTGTTTGTGTCACGTTGGCAGCACTGTTACGGATACCCATGCCAAGCTTCTGCTTATCAGCTGTTNATTTACCTTTATGACAGTGATTTCTTTACATCAAGTTTTTACGTCGCGGCAATTTTTACAATGGATTCAAAACTTGAACAACGTTCTTGCATTAAATTTTGCTATAAAAATGAAATTAGATGTTACAAAAGTGTTATGGTGACGATACTCTATCGAAAACACAGGTGTACCAGTGGTATGAACGCTTTAAAAGTGGTCGTGAAGCTGTTGAGGACGATGCTCGTCCTGGGAGGCCATCGACATCGAAAACTGATGAAAACGTCGATGAAATCCGACAATTGTTGATCAAAAATCGCAAATTGACGATAAGGGAGATAGCTGAGACCACCAACATATCATTCGGATCCGTTCAGAGCATTTTGCGTGAGGATTTGGGTCTGAGGCGAGTCACTGCAAAATTGGTGCCAAAAGAACTGAATTTCGTGCAAAAATTCTCGTGAGTTTCTCGTCAAAAACAACATCAATACCATTCAACAACCGCCCAATTCACCTGATCTGGCACCATGTGACTTCTTCCTATTCGATCGACTCAAAAAACCACTACGAGGAACTCGTTTTGAGAGTGTGGAGGCAATAAAGCTAAAATCGCTGGAGGCACTAATGGCTATACTAAAAACCGACGTCCAGAAAAGCTTCGAGGGGTGGATCAAACGCTGGCACAAGTGCATCGCAGCCGACGGGGACTACTTTGAAGGGGACAACTTGAAGTTTGAAGAATAAACATGTACTTTTCTTTTTATGAATAAATTCCGGTTATTTTTTGATCATGGTAGTAATCAATGTTAAAAAACATGAAAAAATCATTTTGCAGACGTTTAGAATAAAAACACATAAATAATTGTTAAAAGTAAAATATTTATGTAATAATTAATTTTATGTAGTATACTATTGGTACAAAGTTATACTATTTTTACAGTTTTTTTATATATTATACAATTTTGCTTTCTTCTTTTTTCCATACTAATTTGTTTATTTTTTCTATTTTTAATCTTTGCATATTGACGCATTTTAACCGTAATATAATAATGTATAAGAAGAAACTCATACGCCAGTTATATCTCGTGTTCATTTTTTAAACTGTTTTGTAAATGTAAATTAGTGTAAGGCATCAAAAATATCGTCTATGAACTTCTTCATAAACTTTCGTGTTTGGTTGCAGTTACGACGCGATTATACACGTAGAGAACGCGTAACAAAACAAGTAACAAGTATAGCTATGTACAGACGGCGTCATTAATTTGAAGAATAGGCGCGGGGACCACATAAATAGTCCAGTTGATCCAAATATCCATTAGTCCCAAAATCGGGTGTCCAGTTGTGGACACCCGATTGCTACTAGTTAGGTAGTACGTCCGTTGGCGCTACGAGCAACCGCCCCGCTTGCTCTCCGATTTCCTGTACGTCTTACTGCGGTACGCGTGTCTTACTAGCACCTCTATCGGAAGATCGTCGAAGTTCCTACTTATTGTCACAGCAATTTTGTAGTAGAGGTTTACAAGTCGGACCATCTTACACCGTGCATGCATGCTATCACACTCTCTCAACTGACTCTCGGACGTCTATCTTTGTTGCTCTCGGTCTCACCAATCAACTCATTACTAGAAAAGAAGAGAACTACTCCACGACTATTTCTGTCTCTTTTAACAAAGCTTCAGCTCCTCTTACACGAATGTTCCGTTTATTATATAAGTCTATGCTTGGAACGCAGCCCTGGTCTGCACAGGCATGCGCAGTACTAACTTTTATCCAGCAAGCTAACCTCAATATTCTCCTCACGTATTGTTGCCACTTTTGTCTATTATTTATTATTAAGAAATAATGTTAATGAATAATATTAATGTATTTTTATATAATAAGTAAATATTAGAAAATATTTTTTTTGAAGAAAGGAAGTGTTGTAGTTTAGGATGTTCATATAGATTTTATTCTCATCTGTACATGGCTAAATAACCCACCCTTGTGGGATATATGATAATAATGCAAAGTTTATTTTAAGACTTTATTTAATGTTATAAGTCACGTTATGTGACGTGTATTAAGTAATGGTAGGGTATTACTTAAACTTGAGTTTTAGTTATTAAGTGTAGCTTTGGCTCAAGTTTCCGCTAAAGCAGAACTGGAATCCGGTACGGATGTCCAGTCAGCAGTCGCGACGCGATATCCAAGGACGCACCGGTCGAAGGTCGCACGTACGGCCGAAAAGATGCAATGGTCTGCATTGTACTTTTCGGGGACCGGATGTTGCCTGATTTTTCTCAGCTAATCACAAAGTGATTAGTTGGAGAATAAAAGCCGGTGTCCGGGCAAGCTTGGAGAGAATTGTCCCAAATAGTGTCGCGGCCGGAGGCTCTGTGCGACAGAGCATCGCCTGTTTGTACTTAGAAGAATAACGCGGATGTTAGTAAAGTGTAACCAAGAAGTGAAATAAAACAAGTATATTTATTTTATACAAGTAAAGTATAAAATAGTGTTATTTCTTTCCGACGTCCTTCCTTCGCGGCATCTCCGACCTCACGTGCGGTAACATTAAGATATAAGGAATAAAGATTTTGTATTTGTAATTTTTTTATGGTAAAAACAATATAGAGTCTCTATTTATATAGTTAATTTGTTTTTAGAATTGTAAATACTATTTGATAAATTGAGTTTTCAATAGGTGCGACTCATTATACCAGATTTATCCTATGTAATATTGCATTTACATTGCGTTTGATTTTATATTAAATGTAATGTTTTACATACGTAATTAACGCAATGGGTTTGAAATATCTAATTGTAAGTCAAACCATGTACATAATACACAGCAAGTATATTGCGCATATTATGTAAATGTATGAATGTATTACACACATAGTATTAATACATATTTAACAAAGGCTTTGTTCAGCAGAACTCAACGCTTAGCAAGCGCTTTGCGAGCTGCTTATTGCTTGTCATTAATATATACTGTTATATTCGCAATAGACAAGCTTTTTCAACAAAAATAAGCTAATCACAGACAATAAGCGTTTACTAAGCGCTGAGTTCTGCTGAAAGCAGCCAATATATTATAAAACTGGCGTACCTATTAACTGAAAGATATATCTGTTTTTTGAATAAAATACTGAAGAATATATCTGTCTTCTGAATAAAATACTGAAGGATATATCTGTCTTCTGAATAAAATACTGAAGGATCGATCCTTTCTTCGGAGTATGATTTTTCGATATGATGTATGCGCGTCCGAAATGATAACAATCTCGAAGAACCCGACAATAACGCGCACAAACATACGACGCTCGACAATAACAATGTTCAAACCGGCAGTTATACTCTTCAAGATCGACCACACGATTCCGACACAAAAAGTGTTTTTCAACCTTCGATCACCTTGAAATTTACTTTGCCCGACATCGACACTGAACTACGATCAGACAGGATGAATAATTACACAGCCACACAAAAAAAAATTTCTTTGGCCTGGGNATCAGACCATGTTTATTATATGGTTTTGGGGTTGCTGAATCCGAATCCGAGGTCCATTAAACCCCATCGGGTCGGAGTTCCGCCATAACCTCAAAAAACATCATAATCTGAGCTTGGAACCCATATAATCTTTTTATTCAAGCCATAAACACAAAAACCAATTAGATAAGCCCCATAACCCCATCTTTTGGTAAACCTAAGTCTTCTATAATATCATTCAACCAATCTTGAGAATACTTCGATACGATAGTATCGTTATCTTTACTATCAGATTCATTTTCTTCAGCAGAAATCCATGTTTTCGTTCTAACAGAAGCACCATTCTATATACATGTTGCATATATCATCGTCAATGGTTGAAGCTATGGTTATGAGTACAGTGAGAATGCAAGGTTATAGAATTATTTTATTTAATTCCATAAATTTAGGAAATCTTCGGTCATGAATGATTGACATTTTAATCGCCGTGATAGGCTTATGGAGCTATGGGGATATAGGGTTATGGGATTATGGGGTTTATCTAATTGGTTTTTGTGTTTATGGCTTGAATAAAAAGATTATATGGGTTTCGAGCTCAGATTATGGTGTTTTTTGAGGTTATGGCGGAACCCCGACCCGATGGGGTTTAATGGACCTCGGATTCGGATTCAGCGACCCCAAAAACATATAATAAACATGGTCCGATTTCCAGGCTAAAGAAATTTTTTTTGTGTGTGGCTGTGTTATTATAACAGTTCACATTAAATGACTTGTCTCTTTTATTCATTATTTCACCAGTTACAACTTTACACATTCGACGGAAACGACTTTGGACTAATACACTAACGGCACGGCACAACTTTCCGCGTCTATTTAACACAACATTCGGCAAACGACTCTTTTTCCGTCTATCCGACTCGACAGTCGGCTAACGACTCTCTTTCACATTTTTCGGCAGCAATAATGCGCCGGCACTCGTTCTGATCTCGCAAACTCTCGAAACTTCTCGCTTCCGCGCTGCTTCCGGCAAGCCACATGTTCGCTCGCACGCTAGTTACTTCGCAGGGCTGCCAATTGCCGATCCAACTAGTGGCGCCGCCACACAACCAATATCTTACATAACTAAGCACCACTAACCTCAAAACATTATAAACGAACAGTTCTTGACCGGCTCAGTGGTCTCGGTTTAAAAAGAGTGTGAGTACTATTAGAAAAGTAGTGTGTGCTCGCAAAACATAATATATACATATATAAAAGTGTTTAAAAATATTTTATCATATGTCAGCACTTAAGATTTCGTCTTTTTCCCTCTTCAATCTTTTTATTTTATTTTGTTTTGGAAACAAAATATAAAATTTCAGTAATAAAACTGCGTTATGTCACTAATATTACAGACAGCATCAAGTCGTCTAAAAAGATTACTAAAACTGCACATATTTTTATTAACATCTTTCAGTAAGAACGTTTAGGTGACGGAATAATGACTGTCGTCGGATGCAACAAGATAAGTTACCTTTAAACCTTGCCCATATGATAACTAAACTGTAATGACTAATTGACATTTTTAAATAGTCTTTAAGGCTTCTTCTAGACATTGTTTTAAGTTTTTTTTAGCCATTTTTGGTCATTTATATTTAGTTTAGAAATCTGCTTGTCTTAATTATAGGTTAAATTAAATTAGAAAAAAGCAAATATTTTATTTTCTTAATAAAAGTTACTTATAACATAGTGTGATATATATATATTGTTGAGTGTTGTTGACAAGCATGCGAGAGATAGGCGATGTTCGATGGTTGCTGTTGAGTTGCGCAGAGAGAGTGGAGCGGGGATAGCATTACTCAGGGGAAACTTGAGTTTTGGCAATCAGTCGTATGTGGAAGGGTATCGTATCAA
>NW_018022332.1:0-1298 GCF_002006095.1 Pseudomyrmex gracilis
CTCCGAGCCCATGTCGCTAAGACATTGTACATAATTAGTTTAAGAATATATTAGTATTGAGTTTACAGCACAAAACCGAACGTGTCGCAATCTCTTCCTTCCCCTCACTCGAATCCTGGTCTGACCGAGCTGTCCGGCAGGCGGAAGGCCGGGCAAGCCGCGCGTAACACGGCGGCTCCGTTACAATGTTGCGGTGATATATCAAGAAAATAGTATTACTGTAATATTATAAGGTTATAGATTAATTTAATATTAAATTATTTTTAAGGTGGAAAATATAGGCCAATTGGAGTTTAAACATAATTGTTAATGTGTCAGAAAGTTATGACTTTATTATTAAAATGTTACAGACGTTTTGACCGTAGTTCCGGTTCTGTTCAATATATCTATACAATAATAAATTTTGATATCAGAAATGATAGTCAAAACGTCTATAACATTTTAATAATAAATTCATAACTATCTGAAACATTAACAACCGTGTTTAGACTCCAATCGGCCTATATTTTCCACTTTAGAAATAATTTAAAAACTTGGAGCCGTTCTTACTAAAACTACATTGATAACTTAATTAAAAAAAATTAATCCAAAAAGGAGATAAACCACTTCAACAGACCGATCAAAAACTTCATGACTTAAATTTTTGTATTAACTGCTCCGAAGTGCGTAACAAAAGATTTCTTGAGAGANATCATAAAAATGGTCCATTGAGTCATGAACGTGATTACATATATAGAAGAATATAAAATATTTTATTTAGATTTCTTTTATTTAAATTGTTTTATTTTATTTAAACAATAATAAAAATAACTGCGTTATATTAAAGGATAATACTATCGTCTGCGTCCTTAATATCACTAAAAATCAAGATAATAAATTTATATATTATAAGAACAAAACTGATAATAATTTATATATTCTAGGAACAAAACCTTATAATACAAATTTGTTTTTTATATCGTGCAAACCACATTTAGGAATCAACATTTAGAAATAGTTACAGTAAGGCAAAACAGATATATAGAATCATAGGTTTGTCAAAATATTTGCACCAAAGCTTATAAAATATCGTACCACGATAAATTTATTATCTTACCAATCCTACACATTATACCCACATTGTAAAAACTATATGCATAATAAATTAACTTTAATACCATTTTAATATGTAAAATTTACATATACATATATATGCATACACATATATATACATACACATACACATATACATACATATATACATATACATATACATATATGTCTATATATAATTTTATAAATGTTACGGATATATTTTT
>NW_018022332.1:1481-7315 GCF_002006095.1 Pseudomyrmex gracilis
ATTATATACTTTTACACAAATTAAAATAATTATATCTAATTATGCAAATTTATATGCCGAATATGTCCATACAATTTTATACACGGAGAATTTTTTTTTTAAGAGAATGGCTTCAGAGATATTCCATATCAAATTAGACAATAACTTTATTAGTATCATGTTAGATACAAACAAATTATATAAAACTATATTTTTACTATATTTAAAAAAATTTTTGATATATAATCATATATACACAAATTAAACTTATTATATCTAATTATGCAAATTTATATGTCAAATATGTCCATACAATTTTATACACGAAGAATTTCTTTTTTTAAAAAAATGGCTTCAGAGATATTTCAGACCAATTTGCAAATTAACTTTATTAGTATCATGTTTGTAGAAATTTCTATAATTTTTTTGTATCTAACATGATACTAATAAAGTTAATTTGCAATTTGGTCATAGAAATTTCTATCATTTTTTTGTATCTAACATGATACTAATAAAGTTAATTTGCAATTTGGTCTGAAATATCTCTGAAGCCATTCTTTTAAAAAAAGAAATTCTCCGTGTATAAAATTGTATGGACATATTCGACATATAAATTTGCATAATTAAATATAATAATGTTAATTTGTGTATAAGTATATATATAATTATATATGAAAAATTGTTTAGCGGGCAGTAACAAGTAACGTAACATTAATGGTATTATTTCCCATTCAACAATGTAACTGCTACGTACAAGGCATGTTATATTGCAGTTACATTGTTGAGTGAGAAATAATAACATTAATGTTACGGTACTGTTACGTTGTGTTTACTGGTGTTGCAATGCATATGTATTATGTACCTATGACAGAAATGTAGTAGACAGAAATGTAAACGTAGTTCCATAGTGTTACGTAAATCTTTTATACGAAAAATTTTTTACCGGGTGGATACTGTGTGTTTACTAGGTACATTTCGAATAATATGTAATAATGGGTTTATATTTATATAGACAGACATAAAAATAAAATAAAGTATATTTATTGTGATAATAAATGATATATTTATTATGATAATAAATCTTTATGTTTGGATAATATAACAAATGTGTAGACTTATTTATATATCTAATATACGAACTGTAGAAAAATATACATATAGAAACTTTAGAATATACAGGAAGAATATATAAAATAACTTTCATATATTCATACCTTTAACAAATAAACATCTTTGTTTGTGAGATCTGGCTTGATCCTACCTTATACTTCAGAGTACATTATTAAACGGTCAAAAACAATCAACAGACGAATTTATCTTTGGAAATACTAGATAAATAAAATTTATATTATTTAGAAAAGTAAATCAAAGTAAAATTATCACAATTTTACTTATGATAGTTCATAGAAAATCTAAATNAAAGTAAAATTAATATCACATTCAAACTATAATAATTAATAGAAAAAATATGAATTAAAAAAATTAAAAACACATAAAAAGCGGAAAAAATTGAGAACAATTTTCCACTTAACTTAGAAAAAGTATATGTTGTTGCACTTTATTTCGTAACATCTTGCTGCTTTTTTTAGCTTGTTCAATTTCTCTAGCATGTCGCTGACTGCCTTGTCGGAACCATTCGCTGACAGTATTTTCGAACTCTTTTGCAGTATTATTGCAATACTTGTCTTTAACTACATCTGTTATAATGTATTTATGATTATAAATTTATAAGCATATAAGTGTCTCGATATATTTGCATGCATAAAGAGAAAAATTTAACAATCACCATTTATACACTGTATGATTTTCAGATCACAAATTTTGTAATTGTTTCTGAATCCAAACCACGAGCATTGTTTTGCAACATTATTGCTAAAAACTTTTCGCAAACAACGCTGAGTGTGTTCTTTTGGGCCATTGCCTCCAATATCTCGTAAAAAAGTAACCTGGAAAAAAAGTTTTATTAGTCATTCATTATCATGCAATTTATATGTTAAAGAGAGAAATTAATTTTCAAATGTTTTCAAGTACTAACAAAGCTAGAACACAAGTTTTGCTCCTCTTTCAGTTTTTTATCAAATGTAGTAATTTCCTCGGTTTTTTGAAGAGGTATACGTCATTGGATTTCATCAACGCGAGTTGATTGATGTTTGTTAATGTGAGTAGTACTCAGATTTTGAAGATATTCTTCAATAACACGCATAGTTACTTGAAGTTTTGCTATGGCTCTAATGATAATGGAAACTTTTTCTGTAAAGAGATCAACATATCTTATGATGTTGAAACATTTTATTATTTTTCTGAAGTTTAAGGAGGTCATAAAGTGATTCAGTTTTATCGATTAAATTTACGGCTTTTTGTAGTAATATTTATTTAATGTAAAACGTTGTGCAGCCTTAATTCAGTCGCTAAGGCAGAATCACTTTAGAATCTCCTTAATTTATGATGAACCTTTATCTTCCAGGATGTTTTTCAAATCATCTAGAAAAGAATAGATTACGATCAAAATTTTGTTAATAAATCTATTAATAAAAGTTTTATGGGATATAATAGCTTCTTTATTTGTATTTCACATGGTTAAATGATTTTTACTTCAGATTTACTCACCTACAGTTGTTGCAATTTCTGGGTTAAAATTCAAAATATTTCCTTCCACTGCAAATTTACAATGATTGTTGAAATACTACTTCTCCAAAAAATGAAAAAAATGTATAAAAAAAATATCAAGAAAGAAAAAATTACAAAACGATGAGATGTATATAGATAATAGATGATATATAATCAAGATGCTAATATAAGAAAAAATAGAAACTAAATAGTATGAGCAGATGGTAAAATATAAGAAATAAAGTAAATAGTACAAGACAAATACAAAACAATAAGACATTTAGTATAAAATAAGATAAAGTACATTATAATATCAAATTACTTTGAAGAAAACAACACTACACAGTAATGATGATTGTAATAATTATGTGAATTTATCTTGAATTTCATGATTATCCATAATGTTAATTATATCTGTATCATATATAACTTGTTTATTTTGATTTTTTTCTAGTGTAAGTGTAGGTGGTAGAGGTATATTATTATCTTCATTCTCATCATCTTCACTAGAAGAATTATGTCCGTCAACATTTGTACTTTGGTTTCTGTTTTTATTACTATTTTTGTACATAGCATCTCTGTTTTTGCTTGCATTTTTTGTTTTATTCTGATTTTGATTTCTGTCTTCTTTGCTTTCACTTTCATAACCATCTACATATTTTGGATTTTTTGTTTTGTTGCGCTGACCACGTCCTTTTGTTTTGAATTCTCAGGATTTGAACTATAATCTGTTGATTCGTTCATTTCTAATGCTCTTTTTCTGGCTTTTTCCAATGTATCTGAAAATGCAAAGTACATTTTTAAAGATAATTTTAAATACAAGTTTTTATGAAATATCAATTTTGAATTCAAAAAGTTGATTAAATATTAATTGGAATTATATAATGAATCATACACTATGGATCTCTTAGATCTGAACATATGCAATAGTTATCTCCCTTATTCTCACGCGTTGCATATGAGAAGAGAGACGCTATGCTCTATATTCCGATTTAAAAGATCCATACGGTATGTATCATAAGAATTTTTTGTATAGAAAAATAATGATGCGTTTGATATATTTTATATATACGAGGGTAGTCCCAGAAGTACCCGACCTGACGTATAGATNGCGGTTGTTGTTTGAAAAAAATCACTATGACCGAAAGCATCAACCTTATAAAGCTTAAGTTTCAAGTTTCAACATGCTACGTTGTTTAGTATTAATTCGGCANCCATCAATAGTGAACGCATATTGACTAAAAATTTGAACGTGAAAAAGCTGTGCGCACGATGGGTGCCGCGTTTGCTCACAATTGAACAAAACCAGCGTCGTGAGGATGTTTCAATCGAGTGTTTGGCGGTGTTTCGCAGTAATAAGGCAGAGTTTTTGCGTCGATTCATAACCATAGATGAAACATGTGTTCATCATTTCACACCTGAGACCAATTTTCTCCATGTTTACAAATGTACTGAGAGCGTTCACTATTGATGGCTGCCGAACTAATACTAAACAACGTAGCATGTTGAAACTTGAAACTTAAGCTTTATAAGGTTGATTCTTTCGGTCATAGTGATTTTTTTCAAACAACAACCGCCATCTATACGTCAGGTCGGGTACTTCTGGGACTACCCTCGTATTTAACATATGTATATTTTGTGTTAATTACTGGTTGTCATTTACAGTTTTTCTTAACATGTCAAAAACTACTTTTTTTTATTTTGATTGAAGATTTAAAGTGTGCCAAATATAGATAAATATAGATATGTATTTTAAATACAGATTTAATATAAAATATTAAGAATAATGTAAAACTAAAAAGAATTTGATAATCTTACCATAGTATTTCTCAAAAATCACTTTGTATAAATTCCACTTAGGATCATTAGTTTTTGGAACTGCTTGTGTAACCATCAAAGGATGAATTTGTTTACTTATTGGCCACCAACATTGTGTCCTATCAGAGCTGATCCAAATACTTGGCACCTCTGAAACTACTTCATTACCATTTGCTACTTCATCAACAACCTCACAACTGCGTAGGGTAATTGGAAAGATATTGCATCTGTTTCTGTGCATCGATTATTGATTTCTTGAGAAAGAAGCCATCTAACCAAAAATAAATTACATTTAATTTATATGAGCCAGTTTTTTTCTGTAAGATTATTCAACAACGATTTGATATAATTAAAATATGTCTCAGTGCAGACTTTCTCAATATATTAAATTAGGCTTATACAGAAAAATAGTTTAATTATATGAAAACATTGTTGAATAATTTGACAGAAAAAAAATTGAAAATTGACTGAAGTCGGACTACTAGTATCTCTTCAATATAAACTAATCAATTGCTAATAGTATATAATAATTGTATTTTGAAGATATTACATCAAAAGTTTAGAAATAATAAAGTATTGTTATAACAAAGGTATAAAAAAAATATTTAATCACGTTCTAAAAAAAGATTTTTTTATGTTTTTTTTATGAGAACACAATATTTTTCAAAAATTTTCTTATAGACATTAAATCAGTAGTGAAGTTTTGTACGATTTTTACATTATTAAGAATGAGAACTTTGAGAATCTCTCTATTAATTTTTTAATCATAACCATAAAATTTGGAATAAAAACAAATTGAGTTTTTGATGTAGAAAAAATTAAAGTCATTCACCTTTTTTATGAAATCTAAATTTTTTCAAAGCAGTTTATAGTATGTAGTTTGTTAATAATAGTTCGTGAACTTGAAACAAACACAGATCATTCCCACAATATTTTAGCTCTGTAACAAATATGAATTTTCTACTGAGAGTTAGATTAGGTTAAGTTAGATTGGCCGCGTTCAGCAGAACTCAGCGCTTTGCGCTTGTTGCTTGTCATTGGCATATATTTTCATATTTCGAGCGGATTTACAAGAAGAGACCAATCACAGACAATAAGTGTAAAGCGCTTACTAAACCGTGAGCGCTCACGGACGGCAGTTCTCGCTTGTGTGTGTACTCCCATCGCTTCGATATTCTCGTTGCAGCGGGCTCGATCTTTCATCACTGGTTTAAAGTAACATCAATCTGTCTGATAAAAATTGATATTCCACATATTAGAGAATTTATATATACAAAAAAGGAATATGCTTATGAAAATATGTAGATATTATCCAGATACATGTTCTGAAAAATATTGAATTTATATTGATATTTTAAGGTAACTTTGACATGATGATACTTATATTAGGATGATATGAACATTGTTATGTATGTGATATGTTCCTCACA
>NW_018022332.1:7890-14625 GCF_002006095.1 Pseudomyrmex gracilis
AACCTGTAAGAATATTATAAGACCATAAAAAATCAATGTCAAAGCCTATAGTAGAAAAAAGTTCTAATTTCTTCTTATCCTACAAAGAGATGCGCACTACACTTGCTCGCTGCTTTGTGCGCATCCCTTCCATCGCTGCTGTAAGTGGCCTATAACTGCATACGCATGTTGAACGCGGCTATTATAGGTTTGTCCGTGTCGCATACAGGTACACATATATGTTTCCAGATTTGGATTTATATATACTACATAATGTGATATATATACAAAAAGACACTTTACAGGGATAGATATAACCTGTAAGAATATTATGAGACCATACCAGATCAATTTTAAAGCCTACAGTGGACAAAAGTTCTGATTTCTTCGTATCTTACAAAAAGATGTGCACTACACTTGCTCGCTGCTTTGTGCGCATCCCTCCCACCGCTGTAGCATGCTCTAAGTGGCTCATAACTGCTCTTATTATTATAAGAATCTGTAAGAATATTATGAGATCGTAAAAGAACTATTTTGAAGCCTACAATAAAAAACATTTCTAGAGTTGTAATTGTCTAAACTTGATGTGATATGTTGGATCTAAAAGTAAGAATCAATCACGTTCGACTGTTACAAAGCAGTCGTTTTGTTGTACGCAGCATCGTCTCTGGTGCAAAATTTTGGAACTACGTAGTACTTTGTACATAGTGTTTTGACAGGAAATCTAACTCTTGTGTTTCTCAATTACAGTTCCAGGACTTTCTTTTATTTTGGACTTTGATTGCATGTTTTTATAATCTCGTTATATTTTTACGAGGTATATCTGTCCCTGCAAGGTGTGTATTGTCATATATAATGTTTAAATACGTAGGCATACAGCATAATAAAAAGGTGTTAATTTTCTTGATAAAAAATTTATTTGCTTTCCAAACATTTATTGTTTGCAGTGATTCTGTAGACTGTTTTCTTTTTTTTTGAAGAACCGTTTTTTTTTATGCAGTAACTTTTTCACAATTTCTGAGTCTGCATTTGTACTAGTTTATTGATAAAATAGGACGGTTCAGCATCTTCTTAAATTCGAATAACAGTGTGATTCGGGTAATATATATATTATATATACATATATATATACATATACACACACATATACATATATATTATATCCGATTATTCGGATATAATATATTACCCGAATCACACTGTTAGTCGAATTTAAGAGGATGCTGAACAAACTAGTACAAATGCAGACTCAGAAATTGTGAAAAAGTTACTGCATAAAGAAAAAACCGGTTCTCCAAAAAAAAAGAAAACAGTCTACAGAATCACTGCAAACAATAAATGTTTGGAAAGCAAATAAATTTTTTATCAAGAAAATTAACACCTTTTTATTATGCTGTATGCCTACATATGTAAACATTATATATGGCAATACATACTTTGCAGAGACACATATAACTCGTAAAAAAAAAATATATATATATATATTTTATTATTATATATATATATATTTTATTATTATTATATATATATACAGGGTGTCCGGAAAATCGCGACGAATATTTCGGGACGTGATTTAGGACCTTAAAAGAAGGAAAAAAAGCTATATAAACATAGGTCCGGAAATAAGTCGTTTCCGAGTAATAGCCACTTTTATGTAAAAAAAAAATGTATTTTTTATTCCGTGTGGCATCCTTTTTTAAATTTTTTATTAAATTCCTAATTTTTTTATTTTAAAATTTTATTATTTTTTTTAATTACTAATTTTTTTTAAAAAAGACTTAACGCTCGTGAAATTGTTAACAGGAATCAAATAAGGCCGATACGAGCTATTCGCAGGATGTTTGTGCGGAAACTATGCGTGTACATATATACAGGGTGTCCCAGAATTGGTTTAACATCTCTTGTAGGCAGGTAGAAGGAATAAAACTGAGGTGAAAAGTTTTATACCATTTTGCTAGATTCGCAATAGTTACCGAGATCTTAATTAACAAAGATCAGCGAATAAGCATGCATTGAGCTGTCTTACTCGCTTAAGACAGCCCAGTGCGCTTCGCGCGCTTACGGTGTTACCCGTAGGAGCATATGGGAGGAGCTAATATAACAGCATATACAATACATATACATATTAAAATGTAATTGTGTAAAGCGCGCCAGGCTGTCCTACGCGCGTAAGACAGCCTGATGCACGCTTATTCGCGGATTTTTGTTACTTAAAATCTCGGTAACTATTGCGAATCTAGCAAAATGGCATAGGACTTTTCACTTCAGTTTTATTCCTTCTACCTGCGTACGAGAGATGTTAAACCAATTCTGGGACACCCTGTATATATAAATGTAACGAATTCTACTTGTAAATTTTTACAAGTATTTTTTGAATTGAAATCTCAATTCTTAAAATCATACGNGATGCTAGATTTGCATCTCACATATGGAAAACCCCGGATACCCCCCTAACTAATTTTAAAATATTGCGAAAAAAACTCCTCGGCCAGAAGTCGAACCTGGAATCTCCGGCTTTCCGTGCCATCGCCTTCCCTGTTAGGCCACCGAGGCACTTGGAGTTAGTCTCGCAATACTCATACATATATCGAAGATGGTCTGATAATGTTGTTAACGCTAATTTTCAGCCAGCGTAATTAAAAAGACTTAACGCTCGTAAAATTGTTAACAGGAATCAAATAAGGCCGATACGAGCCATTCGCAGGATGTTTGTGCGGAAACTATGCGTGTACATATATATATATAAATATAACGAATTCTACTTGTAAATTTTGACAAGTACTTTTTGAATTGAAATCTCAATTCTTATATATATGTACACGCATAGTTTCCGCACAAACATCCTGCGAATGGCTCGTATCGGCCTTATTTGATTCCTGTTGATTTTTTTTTATTTTTCGATATTTGTAAATACATTATTTTGTAAATCAAGGATAAGCATGAATAGGTATTTAAATCGAATTAAATAAGGTGTTCACAAAATGACCACCTTCAGCACGAATGCAGGCCCTTATTCTTCTATCAAAGGAATTTCGAACTCTATGACAAACATTTAGATCCGTCCTTATTTCTCGGAACCACGAATTAATTTTTGTCTTAAGTCAGCAATATTATTGGGCGCATTTTTGTAAACAATTGCTTGAACCCGAGCTCGAAGGCCTGCCCCACTACGCGCTACCGGGCATTCGTGCTGAAGGTGGTCATTTTTAACACTTTATTTAATTTGATTTAAATACCTATTTATGTTTATCCTTGATTTAAAAAATAATGTATTTACAAATATCAAAAGATAAAAAAAAATAAAAAAAATAATTATTAATTTAAAAAAATAATAAAATTTGAAAATTAAAAAAATTAGGAATTTAATAAAAAATTTAAAAAAGAATGCCACGCGGAATATAAAATACATTTTTTTTTACATAAAAGTGGCTATAACTCGGAAACGACTTATTTCCGGACCTATGTTTATATAGCTTTTTTCCTTCTTTTGGGGTCCCAAATCACGTCTTAAAATATTCGTCGCGATTTTCCGGACATCCTGTATATACATATAATATATATGTACAAATAAACTTCGATCAACGGATAGTATTCGAATATCCGGATACTTCGTGCAGCGAATAGTACAAATAGTTATTCGAATGCACGAGTTATTCGAATATCCGTATTATCTGGATATTTTGATATACTCAGTAGCATATAAACTAACTTGGGACTTTTCAGTACTCGGAGGCAGAAATGTGATCACAAAAGTAAAAAAGTCTATTACAAATACAAAAATAATGATATTTATTTTCAAAAATTTATACTTGTCATTTACGAGTAAGTTTACTCTAATTCTGATATTATATTATAAAAGATAAAGAAATAACTCTACTTTTTCTTCGTACATATTAACTTATAAATCTAAATGCATAAATATTTAAAAGTTTNATAAAATCGTATATAGAATTGTGCACATCTATACACATAACTGTATATGAATATGAAATTGTATGTAGGTACATATGTGAGTAAATATAAAATCGGGTGTATATTTATTAATTACTATCAGTTTAAAACAACTTGATCAATAATAGTTTGATTATAGCTGAGAGATGTGCGATTGTCGTTCTTTATTTGGTGCGTACTACTTTTGATTATTTTACGGTTTTGCTTTTTCATTGTACAAAACTTTCACATTTACAAATTGTTAGTTAGTAAATACAGGAAAAAGAAGCCGATACGAGCAAAAAAACTAGTTTATGTTTGAAAAAGTTTATTTACATATTTACGTCAAATTTTTTTATTCAATTTTCAAATCTTTTTTAGTGACAATTTAAATGTATAATTATAAATAAATNTACAAAATTTAATTGACCTTACGCAAAGTTACCATAACTTTGACAATTTATTAAATGCTTTCAATAATTATAATAATACATTAAAATTTACTATTGAGACACACATGATAACTCTGTGAACTTTTTAGATGTAAAACTGATTATTAACAACAATNAAGAAATTATATGTATTATATGAAATCTGTCTCTGAATTGAGTCATATAAAATTACAAAATAATTCAATCATTATCATGTCGGACACGAATAAGTTAAAACCGTATTTTTGCTTTTGAAAAATTTATAAATCAAAATAACCATTATCATGTTGTTTTCTTGTTTTTTGATCTCTGTGTTTGTGTCTCTACGTATTGCGTGCATGGGGGAATCTACACACACATATATATATATATAAAACGCGTGTGAAGGTTGTATATCAGTTTGCTTACGTTGTGTTTGATTTCTCAGTTTTAATNTTTGACGCAAGTTTTCACTCAACAAGCGTAATTTTTAAAAACTACTAAACATTGCAGATTGGACTCTAATTGCATTCTGTTTTCAAGGTATGTTTGAACTCAACTTATTGCAATTTTATATTCTAAATATTATTAACTTTGTGTAAAGACTAAATATATTTGTAGTTTTATTTATAATTACATTTAGATTGTCACCAAAGAAGAATCAAAAGTAAAATCAAAACGTAATATTTAAACACTTTCAAACACGGACCAGCGTTTTGTTCGTCAGTCTAAATCCTTTTCTTTTGGATTTGAAAATTTCAAGAGTAGATTAACTGTTACTAAGTATTATTACTAAGAATATTTTCAAATAAGAAAAAAAGATGGGAAGAAGTATGGTGTGGCAACATGTCATCTCTTCGGTTGATAATACGGAAGCAACATGTAAATATTGCGACACCAAACACAAAGGTTCTACAATGAATCTGTGGAACCATTACAATTTTAAACATAAAATTATCGGAAGAGCTAGCACATCTTCTGGTTCGGAAAAGTAAGTACTGCTATGACATGTAGCAATACACGCATATAACGTAGTTCGTTTATAGCGAAATATTATATATTTGCCAAACCATATTATAATTTATAATTCATACAGTCAAGTTGATGATGACGCTGAGGTATCATATGGAAGAAACACTTCGAGCGCTGACGAGATTTCTCCTCCTTTAAGTAACAAACGCAAGAGAATATGCCGCAATGTTCGTTCTAATTCAACTAATTTAGAAGTTAGACCAGTAAATTCTGATCGCGCCGAAGTCATTACTCAAGCAATGTGCAAAATGATTGCAGTGGATATATTACCAATATCAATAGTAGAAAATAAAAGTTTCCTCAATTTTATGACAACACTAGAGCCAGGATATACAGTACCACGTAGAAGAGTTGTAGACAGTCGTATACGCGCTATGTATAGCAATGTATCTAAAGAAATTAAAGAAAAATTAGAAACAGCAAGTGTCGTGAGTCTTTCAACAGATGCTTGGACATCTCGTGCTGCGGATTCATATATTACAATGACAGCCCATTATATTGACGATAAATGGATATCACAAACTCGTTGTTTATCAACGGTTAAAGCGATAAAAAGACACACATCCGATCATCTGCGCGAGACCATCCATGAAGAAATTGAGAAGTAGTTATTAACAGATAAAGTATCTGGTATAGTACATGACAATGCTACCAATATAGTCTAAACTATTGCAAGCATTAGGTTTACCAGTTTTAAAACTTGTACAAAGATGTCCTACGCAATGGAATTCAATATTCTATATGCTTTGAAAGATTGCGTATATTAAGAAGTGGAGTTACTGCTGCGTTGAGTGATCGATCTATATTTAAATCGCCGTTAAATTAGAAATGTGTGAAATTGAGGGGTTAAAAATTTTAGACCTCGTCACAGTATTACATCCTCTTCAGCAAGCAACAACTGTATTATGCGCTGACAAGACGTAACTCTGTCTTTGGTACGTCCAATAATACACAGTATCATCAATCGCCATCTCGCTATCAAGGATACCGACAGCACAATGATAATATCTTTTAAATTGTGTGTTGCGGTAAATCTTACTGATTGCTTTTATATGGAACATCCTGGTAATAATGATAGCAAATATGAAGTAAAGCCAAAACAGATGGCAAGCTTCTTAGATCCGCGATATAGTGCAGAGACAAATGATTACGTACGAGAGTGCATCCATAGAGAAGTACGAAAGCGTATTGAGATTACTTCAAATACTATTAGCAATGACGATATGTCGCATAAAAATACGCGCATTACTGTTATGGACTTTCTCCTTGGTTCAACAGTTAATAATGAAGATGATGAATTTTCAAGATATTTATCAGAACCACAGATCGACCACAATTTAAATCCCTCTACATGGTGGCAAGCTCATGAAACTTGTTTTCCTAC
>NW_018022332.1:15620-16786 GCF_002006095.1 Pseudomyrmex gracilis
TAAGTTTTATAAATCTCAAACTAGTGAGGGAGAAATGTCGCAAGTTACATGTTTGACTGCACAATGCGACCTTCATTATTCAAATTGTTCTATCCGTTTTATTCGGTACAAATATCCGAATATTCGTTCCCTAACTATTCGAAATCCGGATACTTCGAAGTATCCGGATTACGAATAGTCGATGACGTCACTATCCGGATATCCGGATTATTATTTATTCGAATAACCGCAGCCCTAGTACCTGCAAAATTAGTTTCAAGCTATCTCTTTTGATTCTCGAGATATCCGCGATTTGCGAAAAGGACTATGTATCGTTAAATGTAGAATATTAAAATAAGTCAAATGCGTATATTCGTTATTCCTAAGCTTCATTGTAAAACCGCGTTTTCGGGAACTTTCCAATAGCGAGTTAATATAGGATAGTATATCTATTCTATATTTAGTATTTTTTATTTTTTATTTACCAAATTTAATAACGAGAGAGTACGCTCGATACTATTTTTAATGTTTTTATATTTGTATTATACATATATATATATATATATATGTATATATACAGGGTCATCGAAAAGTATCAGACCCCCCTAATATTTTCAGTTAGAATGCATTTTGGAGAAAATGTCCAATAGCATAGTTGTATGGTTTCAAGAGGAGTAAGATGATGACCATGACTTTGACCTTAAACATCCCATATAGCACGTAATATTACTGCAATATCACAGTAAAATTGCAATATATCAGTAATATTAGATATTATAATATAATATTACAATAATATTATCGACATATTACATTAACATATAATAATGAAATATTACGGTATTATTGCATTGCATTTCAAGTAGCAATATTATATATATCAAATGTTTTTATTATGTCTTCTAAACGTCAGAGATGTTATTTAACGTGATTTACTATTTGGCACGTTGCATACATTGCATTGGACTATAAATAAAATATTTTAAAATTAATAAATTTTTGTATGTGTTACGTCCTGGACTTCACGTCCCCTTTTTTTTTGCAACGTGAAAACGATCTTTTCGTTCTGAGAATCATAATAATTGTAGCTTTAAGAATCCGAGATGCTCAGACTTCCCGGATGGAGGACAGGAGTCGGCCTGTGGCGATAAGAATTGTAATCGGTTTGCGTGTGAGACGTCGCCACG
>NW_018022332.1:19211-23852 GCF_002006095.1 Pseudomyrmex gracilis
CTTGTTTACGACACCGAAATCTCGCTCGACCCGCGCACTTGACGCTCGAATCTCTCTGGGTCACTGTGCCGGGAGTTGACACATAAGTGTCGTGTGTCGGTTGCGTCACTCCTCAAGGGCCCGACCGTTACCGTAAGCCTAGGACGTAACATATGATATGTCGAATATCTTTTTCAGTAATATTACTCAAACGTATGTATCACTCTGCATTGTACTGTTTGAATAATTATTAATGAAAAATATATCCGTAACATTTATAAAATTATATATAGACATATATGCATATGTATATGTATATGTATATATGTATGCATATGTGTATGTGTATGTATATATATGTGTATGCATTGTGACGTGGTATTCGCGCCGCTCTTTCCCCGTCACAAAAGTTAAAAATTTTCGCGGGAGCCCGGGAAAACGAGCTGAAAAATGAGCGCCAAGATCCTCCAGGGCTTGCATGCGTCCGCTTAGAATAGCGTTTTATTTTTTATTTTTCTCTTGTATGTAATTTCGGTGCCTCATCGTCCTGAGAACATCGTGGGACTTTTTGCCAAGGACATCATGCTGTGCCCGAACAAGAGAGAGAGAGAGAGAGTAACGGAGACGCGAAGTCTCGCCTCAAGATCACGCTGAGAGCAAGGGTAGATGACTGCATGCAGAGACCACAGCGGAACATCGACGCTTTTTAGGAGAACGACGACCAACGAGCTAGCCTAGCAGAACGAGCGGAACGGCGGAACGAACCATCGACGAGCCGGCCTACGCCGAGATGCGCGGTGTTCCAACAATCCTGCTGCATGGTTTCAAGAACACGCTGCTTATTTCATTGCTGCATCTCACGGGTTGCCATCCCGACTCGCTGCTTTCTACTTTTGCTTGCGCTGCTGCATATTAGCGTAATAGATACTGCGAGCGTTCGAATTTTCTGATCCTGCCGCCTGCAAGCGAGCTTGCGAGCCGCACTATGAATCCTGCGGCCTGATTGGCCCACGCGACCTACCCCATGTGACCTCAGCGCTGCCCGGGGTATCGACCGCTTATCGAACAAAATCTTCGTGCTCTTGGTCGCGATCGGCTGTGCTGCACACACACGTATCTCTCGGGTTCCCGTGCGTATGAGTAACTCCCGTGCCGCTCAACAAGTCTGTCGCGATTTTTGTACTCGGGGTGTAGTGATTCAAGTCGTGAGGGTGACCCCGACTGAGTAAGCGAGCTCTTGGAGTGTTATTCCGGACGGAGGAGACAGGAACATCCCGGAGAACAACGGACGACGGTGAGGTGTCCGTTTCATTACTGTTAGCCACGAATCCGCGTTGCACAGGCCTCGTGTCGAGGCTGGTCGTTTGTATCTCGCGTCTTGTTTACGACGGCAAGGACGTATCCTTGGCCGTATTAGCGATTTTTTGACAGCGGCCAGAATCGGGCTTCACGGGGCTTCGTGGCAGTAGTTCGTAGGTTAAGTGCATGATCTTCGTAGTTTCGCGAATTATCGTCAAGCCCTGGAGTGGCGATACAACGCCAAGTAGCCTTTTCGCGTTGTTTGTTTTCGTCTGTTTCTTTTTTTTTTGGTTAAGTGATCGTAATCGTTGTGCGTGTGTGCCATGATTTTCGTAGTGTACCGCTTGCGTACCGTCGGCGATCGTCTACCGACGGCGATCAGCTGACGCGGGAACAAATAGCGAAACAAAATTGAATTTTCTTGTGCGATCGGCTGGAGTGAGGTGCGTGCGAGTCGGAGGCGGTGTCGATCAGAAGGAAATATCGTACCGAACTAACGTGAATTAATGGTAATTTCGGGTGGTGAATTACCGGGACAATTATCGCCGACAAAGTCGCGAACGTACGGTGAATGCGTGTCGCATTTTAGCGTGTATAATTCGTCCGGGGAAATTCTCGTTCAAATAATGTATTGTACCGCCGATCTTCTTAGCGCCTAGACCGAGCGTCGTTAATCGTTCGGTAATAATCGAAAAACAAAATCAAGCCCCGACATCGCGCCCGCTTCGCTCCGTATTGCGAGTATTTCTTGAGTGCATGAACGTAAACTAAGAACTCGCCTCGAAATTATCTGCGGGCCTAGGGACACAAAACAGGCAAAAGCTGCGTGGCGAGGCGATCCGTTTGACCAAATCGCGATCACCAGCGAAACAAGTAAGTCCGCGTTGATTTACGGCTTGTAAAGAGGCTACTGCACGCTATTTTATCCCGGCATATTGTTTGTAACCCACCTTGGCTTGCACCCGCTCGCCTGCTTAGCCTGCGTCTAGCTTGGCGCCCTACGATTGCTATATTCTTGTGCCTGCACTTGCGATCTTTCAGCTTGAAGCAATTATCAAAGACTCCCGTCCAGTACTTTCGCGGTATCGTTCCGAGTAAATAATTTGTCTCGTGGATTAGCGTGATTTGGTCTATCAATGATCGTAACCCGTCGTTTATACTGTATCTTTTCTTTTATCTTATTTTGTATTATACTGTCGTATCTTACTCTTTCTCTTGTTTTTTGATATTATTTTATATTACATTTTCTTCTCTTTTCTACTATTCGTTACATGATTTCTTTTATATTATTTTGTATTAATCTTATCTTGAATTTCTGCCCGTGAAATACATTGTTAATTAATTATTAATTCATACTGTTTAACTCTGATTTTCCCTTCTTTATCTGAGCTTCATATCGCGAGGGTAAGAGACAGCCTGCATTACGAATTTTTATTCAACCCAGCCTCTCTCCGTTCAAATAGAGCTAGTCGGCCCGTTGTGTCGAGCAACGCAGATTTTGACGCGATCACGCATCTGGCGCCCAGAATTTTTACAAAGGATCCGTCGGCTCGGCGCCGTGGTATGCTTGTTTTACAACCCTTTTCTCTCCTGCCGATACAGACGTTCCCGATCTCGCGGACTTCCGTCCGTGTTTCGATTTCGTACTTCCGTTTCGGGTGGGACGACGCGAGAATTTCGTAAAAACTCAGAAAAACGTCACAGCATATATATGTACTATTGTGATCAAAAAGTAAGGTGAAATTGTCATTTAAAACTCCCGGGCATTAGGAAGGCAGGTAATTTTTTTTCCTAGGTTGGTAGGACTGTCTATAATATTTGCCAAGCGTCTGTTTGTCAAAAGGTTTAATTATCTCCGAGTTACACGTGTTTTTGTAAACAATCAAAAGTGAATTTTTCGATTTTTACATTGGGTGATTTTGTTGAGCAAAGAACTTGCATCCAATTTTGTTTGCGGAACGAATATTCTTGTGCGGACACGTTGAAAATGTTGCGGAAGGCCTTTGGTGATCAAACTATGGCACAAAAAAACTTTTATAAGTGGTACAACGAGTTCAAAGCGGGCCGAGAACGCGTTGAAGACGAACCACGCTGGATGACCATCAACGTCTACCGACGAGGGCCACGTCCAAAAAATCAAAGATTTGGTGCTTGCAAATCGTCGATTGACAATCAGAGACCTCGCTGATAGTGTTGGAATATCATTTGGCTCAGCCCAAATAATATTCCAACCATTTTGAAGGATGGTTTGTGTCTTAAACGCGTCAAGTCTCGATTAGTGCCAAAATCGCTCAATTTTTTGGAAAAAAAGCGTCGCGTTGATGTTTGTGAAACTTTACTGTCTGAATATCAGGACCACTTGAAATGCATCATTACTGGAGACGAGACTTGGATTTACGCATACGACCCTGAAACCATCGACCAATCTAGCGAATATCGTGCAAAAGGTAAAGCAAGACCGAAAAGACCACGGCAAAGTCGATCGAAAATCAAGGTTATGGTGACAGTTTTCTTTGATTATCGTGGTGTGGTGCACTATGAATTCCTTCCGCCGGGCCAAACTGTCAACAAAGAATATTATTTGAACGTTATGCGTCGTTTGCGTGAAGCTATTCGTCTGCGACGGCCAGAATTATGGGCGAACAACTCTTGNTTCCTTCATCACGATAATGCAGCAGCTCACACTGCATTGGTTCTTCGCGACTTTTTTGCCAAAAACTCGACTCATATCGTTCCGCAAAAACCGTATTCGCCTGATTTGGCTCCGTGCGACATCTGGCTATTCAGCAAACTCAAAAGGCCAATGCGGGGACGCCGTTTTGACACGATTGAGGAGATAAAAACCGAATCGAAGAAGGTCTTGAAGACTATACCGAAAAAAGACTATATCGACTGTTTCGAGGACTGGAAAAAGCGTTGGCATAAGTGCATTGTATCTGGGGGGGATTACTTTGAAGGGGATGAAATTGATTTGGATGAATAAATAAAGAATTTACATTTTATAAACAAATTCACCTTACTTTTTGATCACAGTAGTGTATATGTATGTATATGTATACATATGTATATATGTGTATATATGTATGTATATGTAAATTAAAATGTTATTAAAGTTACTTTATTATGCATATAGTTTTTACAATGTGGATACGATTGTGTGTAGGATTGGAAAGATAATAAATTTATCGTGGTACGGAATTTTTTTTATAAGCTTTGACGCAAATATTTTGACAAACCTATGATTCTATATATCTGTTTTGCCTTACTGTAACTATTTCTAAATGTTGATTCCTAAATGTGGTTCGCATGATATAAGAAACAAATTTGTATTATAAAGTTTTGTTCCTTTAATATATAAATTAT
>NW_018022333.1:0-16035 GCF_002006095.1 Pseudomyrmex gracilis
CCTCTTACGATGTGCCATTAGTTTTTTTCGCGTTAATCACGTTACGTCAGATTAATGACGTAAGTAAACGTCATTAACATGACGTCATTTTTGACGAGACAAACTCACGTCGTCATTACGTTAATATCACGTCATAAACTAACGTCGAACTGGTCAAAAACTGACTTTATATTAACGTCATTATAACGTCAGCTGGTTGCCTGGGATGACACCATAATGAAGTGGAGCTCCATTTTGTTGGAAATAAATTTTATCTATATTTCCACCAGTTATGTCTCGAATAGCTGGAACAATTTGTTCGCGAAGCATGACTGTGTATACCTGTGCTGTCAAATTGCCTTCAATGAAGAAAGGGCCAACTGGTCTACCATTAAGAATACTAGCCCATACGTTAACTTTTTTGTGGATATTGGGTATGATTGTCTCTTTTCCAGTGAGAATTAACGTCACTCCAGTACCTACAATTGTGTCTATTTACATTTCCAGTCAGTTCAAATGTTGTCTCATCAGAGAAAACAATATTATTAAGAGGATCGTCGACAATCATCTCCATCATAAGATCACAAAATTCGATGCGTCTATCAAAATCATCTTCGGACAACTCTTGGCACAAATGGAGTTTGTATGGATGCCATTTATTCAATTTCAAAATGTTACTGACAAATGCATGACCGATGTCGTGTTCTTGTGCAACGCGATTGATGGAAATATGGGGATTTTTAACAGAAGACTGTAAAACATCTAATGCCTTATTATTATTTGTTGCTGTTTTACGTCTACCAGATCTTGAGCGGCTTTGAACGCTACCAATGTCCTCGAAACGTTGAATAGTACGGATTACAGTATTCTTAGAGATCCTATTATTTTTATTCCAAAAATTTTCATTAAATAATCGCGTTACTGTTTTATACCCTCTTTGTTGATCTCTCCATCCTCGCATCATTAACAGTGTCATTCGATCTTTTTCAGAAAGCTCCGCCATTCTTAATTAGAGCAAAGAAGAATTAATCAGCCCACACAGACATCCATCCATCCAGACATCCATTAGACATCTATTAGATGTCGCATGGAGCTGTCGATGTCTAATAGACGTCTAATGGAGTTTTTGTTCTGTGTGGGATGTAAGTGATAGGAAATTGATCTAAATAATTAAGTAGAGAAAAATACTAATTAAGTGTTGGTCCAACTATTGATTTGTTTATTTCAACCAGCACTAGCAAAAAGCTCGTTGAGCAACTGAAAATCTAATAGATCAATTAATAATATGTACGAAAAATGTCTAGGCTATTGGAAACAAAATGAAGACGCTTGAGACAATCAATTGAAGCGCAATGGCTTCTTTTGTTAAAGAAAAAATTTTTGGGGCTGTTTGTTTTTGTCCACGAGGTAACTGCTGCTCGCTAAGAAGAAGACAGTACTGCATCAAAGATTAAAATCAGTGATCCGTATTGTTTGCTCAAAAGCTCGTACATTGATGTCTGCGAGAGTGAGAGAATAAAGATCGGCCCCGCCAACGCTTTCGGGCAGATTCTCGCCTTCGGACCTCACGCATTCAAGCAACTTCTCGCGATCACCAATTAATTAGTCTCATTATTCCGCGCACAAAAGTATTAAGGTTATGATTACTGAAAACTAAATAATATTTTACAAGATATTTTACATTTTGTGACAAAAAATTGTTAACTTTAAACCTTTATAACTCAAAAAGTACTTAATGAAAAAATGTTTTATTATAGTGTTTTGGAAAGCTCTCGAGATAAGCTATAAAAATATGCAATAAAATGTAAAGGGTTTTATTTAAAAAAATAAGGTTGACCTTGAAATGACCTTAAAAGACATGGTCAAGATCAAAGTCAAAGTCATCATCTTACTCTTTGCTTGAAACTATACAATTTTACTATTGGACATTTTTTCCATAATGCATTCCAACTAAAGATATTAGGGGGGTCCGATACTTTTCGATGACTCTGTATATACAGGGTGTCCCGCAAATAACGGATTTCCTTTTACCAGTAGATTCTCGAGATTATTCTAAGACTAAAATTTTAATACCAAAATGTCGAGGCTATAATATTTTTTGAATTAGAAGCATTCAAAGATAACGAATGAGATCGCCTGAAATTCGCGCGCTCAGATGCGGGACAATGCTAAAGACGCAAACCTGTGTTGCCCCTTTTTTGTCACTAAAGCGTATGTTATAAAAATAAAATAAGACTTTGCGTCAATTAAAATTTGCGTATTATACATAAAAGTAATAACATTTTGACAAAGATATTAAAAAAAGAGCAGTATTATTATTTACTGATATTTAAAGGAGTGTTTTCTAATAATATTGGTAATTCGTTTTTTTTTTTAATTGTAATACTGGCCGTTTATTCTACCTCTCAGGTAAGTCAAATGGTCCAATCTATAATAATTAAATATTATTAGGGTTAAAATTATTATTCCGGTAATTTTTTAACAATAAATTTTTTTAAATTTAAAAAAATAAAAACTTAAAAAAAAAAATTTTTTTAAGTATACTACTAATGCTATAACTATTATCTAAATATGTAACTTCTTTTTTATTTTCTGTAATACGGACATTAAATTTGCAATCAATATACTTCTTGTTAGAGATTTTATTGTAATCTATTATCGAACGAAAAATTATCGACTCTGCCTATACAACAGAGCTTATCTTCTTTTGTTAAGAAATTGACTATTATGTTGACTTCATGTTTTTTGCAAACGGAAAGCTCACGAAAAGCAAGATAACATGGACTACACAAATGAAGAATATTGTGACATGTTACTAAAATATGGTGAGAATAATCAAGATGCAAGGGAAACTGTGCGAACATATGTCGAGCGATTTCCGAATCGTAAAAGACCCTATCCAAATGTAATTCTTCGTTTGATAAATAGAGTTAGAACTACAGGATCTCTAACAAGAAATAGAAGAAATATTGGCATAGGTCGCGACTTTAGTATCCGTACTATAGAAAATGAAGAAGAAGTGTTACATATGTTAGAGGAAAACCCTTTAACAAGTATTCGTGACATGAGTCGTACTTTTGACATATCAAAGACAAGCGTTCATAGAATATTAAAAGACAATCAAATGCACGCGTTTCACTACTCCAAGGTACAACATTTGTTACCACAAGATTACGAACAAAGAGTAAATTTTTGCAGATGGATTTTGAATGAAGAAAAACGGCAGCCTGGAATAACACAAAATATATTGTTTACTGACAAATGTCTATTCACTCGTGAGGGACTTTTTAACAGCCACAATTATTATATATGGTCATTAGATAATCCTCATGAATTTGTTGCTAATAATTTTCAACACAAATTCAAAATTAATTTATGGGCTGGTATATTGGATAATACATTAGTAAGATACTTTGTAATATTGTATTTTACCAATTAAATTTAAAAAATTACTGGAATAATAATTTTAAACCTAATAATATTTAATTATTTTAGATTGGATTATTTGAATTACTTGGTAGAGTAAACACACACACACACACACACACACACAGCCAGATGTATTACAATTTTTGTGGCAAATGAATTACCAATATTATTAGAAAATACTCCTTTAAATATCAGAAGAAGACTTATTTTTCCACACGATGGCGCACCTACACATTCGTCTAGATGTGTTTGCCGTTTCTTGAATGCAACGTATCCAAACAGATTGATAAGACGCGGTGGACCATACTTCTGGCCAGCGAGATTTCCGGATTTAACTCCGTTAGATTTTTTCCTTTGGGAGCATTTAAAAAATTACGTTTATCGACAACCGCCTCAAAATCGGCAAGAACTGAACGAACGTATAATAGAAGCTATTGGAAACATAACTCCACAGATGATTTACAATGCCAGACAGTTTGTTGCATCGAGCAAGACTATGCATACAAATGAATGGTGGACATTTTGAACAATTATTATAATTATTATTTAATGTATAAAGATTGTATGTTTTTATATATAATTAAAACTTGTTGATAATTAATTTACTTAATGTCAATATTTTGTCATTTTGTTATCTATTATAATATTAACAATTTGTTTGTCAGTAAATAATAATGTCAGTAAATAATAATAATAAGACTGCTCTTTTTTTAATATCTTCGTCAAAATGTTATTACTTTTATGTATAATACGCAAATTTTAATTGACGCAAACTCTTTCATTATTATAACATACGCTTTAGTGAAAATGAGGGACGACACAGGTTTGCACCTTTAGCATTGTCCCGCACCTGAGCACGCAAATTTTAGGCGATCTCATTTGTTATCTTTGAATGCTTTTAATTCAAAAAATATTATAGGCCGCGATATTTTGGTATTAGGATTTTTGTCTTAGAATGATCTCGAGAATCTACTGGTAAAAGGAAATTCGTTATTTGCGGGACACCCTGTATATATATATATATATATATATATATATATACACACACACAAAAAGTATTATTGCATATATATTATACTGCAATGTTACATTGCAATATTTCTGTAAGCGGACATTTTACTGTTGCTGCAATGCTGCAACAACGTTGCTGCAACATTTTGCAATGTTTCTGCAATGTTGCAATCTTGCACAACAATATTGCTGCAATCTTGCTGCGCTATATAGATAATTGCCATTTTGTTGCGTGAATGTCAAACAGATAGTGTTGTAGTCTTGCGTGCAAACAGTTTACATGAATGCACAAATAGATTTGCTTGGCGTTTGCTGGCAATCTGTCGTCAATGCATTCAACAGATCAACCTTATGCAGTCACCTTTCTGCCGTAAACAAATGCTGCTATGGTTTTGCTCGAAGGAATAGTTTTTTTGGATTGGACGCCATTTGCACTTTGAAACATAAACTGACCTACGAAGTAAGAGTAAGGAGATCGAACTTATCGTGATATATGCAAAAATGATCCCGATTGTAACAGTTTATTGAGACTTGGGAGGAAATCCGCAGCTATAACATGTTGGATTCGAGAATGTGAGACCAAAGGAGAGGTTTCCAGAAAAAGAAGTTTATTTACACCTAGGACGATAAGTTGCGATTAGTAGAGATATTAGTAGAGAATTATTTCTAAAATAAAAAGATGCATCCTTGAAGAAACTTCATTACACAAAGAGTATGATGAGTATACAGGGTGTCCCAGAATTGGTTTAACATCTCTCGTAGGCAGGTAGAAGGAATAAAACTGAGTCGAAAAGTCCTATACCATTTTGCTAGATTCGCAATAGTTACTGAGATTTTAATTAACAAGGATCCGCGAATAGGCATGCATCAGGCTGTCTTACGCGCGGAGGACAGCCCGGCGCGTTTCGCACAATTACATTTTAATATGTATATGTTATAGTATATGCTATTATATTAGCTCTTCCCATATGTCGCTATGGGTAACACCGTTAGCGCGCGAAGCGCACTGGGCTGTCTTACGCACGTAAGACAGCCCGATGCATGCTTATTCGCGGATCTTTGTTAATTAAAATCTCAGTAACTATTGCAAATCTAGCAAAATGGTATAGGACTTTTCGACTCAGTTTTATTCTTTCTACCTGCCTACGAGAGATGTTAAACCAATTCTGGGACACCCTGTATATGTATATATATACATAATATTTCTACTAATCGCAACTCACTGTCCTAGGTGTAAATAAACTTCTTTTTATAAATGTATGCATAACTACGCTGCAATCGTATATGTAACAAGATAGGTTATATATACTAAACGTGTACATGTGTTAATTGTGTACATGCATAGTTTTGCAAATGGCGTCCAACCGTAAACAACTATTCCCTTGAGCGGATTCCCTCCCAATGAACCGTAAAAATCGGAACCACTTTTGTATCCCGGAGTTCGATCTCCTTTCTTTTACTTCGTGATCACAACCCACACAGAACATGACGTCTATTAGAAATCCATACAACATCCACAGCTCTATCTTCATAATGGATGATGAAAGGACGTCTAATGCATATCTATGCTACGTCCACTACAGATATCCATAAAAAAATCTATTATGGACATCCATTAAACGTATATTCTAGATATTTAACAGATATATTAGTAGTGAAACTATGAGAGGTCTAACTTAAGGTTTTACGGGGGCGCGAGGTATGACGTCACACAGAGAAAAGGATGACGTCACTATGACGTCACACAGGAGTGGTGCGTGACGTCACAAAAAAGGGGTATGACGTCACGCGAGAAATGACGTCACGCGGGAGCGTGGCACTGCAGGATATGACGTCACGCGGCGTCAGGAAGTAAAACGGAGGGCTCTTTATGGCGACTTCACACGCGCATCAGAAGCGACTTCACACGCGGTGCAATATGGCGGCGGCAATATGGCGGTTCGACAATATGGTGATTGCAAGGTATGTACTTGTTACTGCGGTAATATGCTTTCGATATGTGCCGCGGTATGCACCATTATACGCAGTATGCGCAAAGTTGCAGTATGACTTATATCTTATTTTATATTAGATAAAAACATGCTGATGGTAGCAAAAACCATGGTAGCAAAACCAGTTGCTAACTGCGTATTAGAGAAAAAAATGATGATGAAATAACTCATAAATTTTGCAAAATATGCAGTTTTTGCAGGTTTCACCGATTTGGTCACGTATTAAAGTACCATAAACCTATATTAAATAAAACTGCTGATGACAACAAAAATTACTAACTGTGTAGAGAAAAACAAACTGATGGTAAAATGCAGTTCTTTTGTCGGATATCAGATTTCACTAATTTGATCACGTACTAAAGTAACATAATATTATTTTATAATACATTAAACAGGTCAGCACAAATTGCTAACTGCATAGTAAAAAATAATGATTGCGCAATTAGTACATTTAGGTTTCATCAATTTGGTCACGTATTAAAGTAACGTAAACTTATTGCAGCTATATGAAAGTTTATACCATCGTGACCAAATTGACAAAGACATATCGTGTAACACTAAAAAAATACGAATCATGTTTAACCATAATTGAACCACAAATAAACTACGAACGAATCATGCGTAATTATAAGCAAACCATAAACGAACTACTTTCAACAATAAGCGGACCACGAACAAACCATGTGTAACTATAATCGAACAATAAACGAACCACGAACGAACCGTGTTTAACCGTAAACAAACCATAAACAAACCACGTTCAACCATAAGCAAACCACGAACAAACCATGTTTACCCATAATTGAACCATTAACGAACCACGTTTAACCATAAACGAACCATAAACAAACTACGTTCAACTATAAACAAACCATGTTTAACCGCAAACGAACTAGAAACGAGCCACGATCAACCATGAAACCATGTTAAACCGCAATTAATACCGTTAATCTATATAAACATGCTATAGAGGAGGGTAGTAAATGTACAACTAAAGTCGTTGCATATAACATTTTATTGTCATTTAGACCACAAAGTGTAAATATTTTAAATACATTTTGTAATGCGCAATGTTTCACATGTTTTTCACATCGTAGTTCGATACGTTCATTTTCTTTAAAGACACAATATCATCGTAATCTGCATCCAATGTTTTGTCAATTAATCCATGTCGCACGTCAGTATCGAGAATATCAGCTAGCCAGTCACGTTTCTCAAGACCTTTAACATAGACAAGATGAGACGCGTTGTTATCAGTTTCTACTGTGTTACAAATAGCTGTTGTAATCAAATTCCTTGCTCTGCAGTATGCAGCATTTCCATCTTCCCAACGCAGCCCGTGATGATGCGTCATCAACCAAGAAGCTGCTGACCTGTCTGATCTTGCGAGTAGATTCCACGGAAAGGGGCTTTCAAAAATGTAGTGCGAGAGAACAATACCTTTTCGCAATATCGCTACTTCTTTGACAATAAATCTTTTCCCGACAAATCCTTGCAGGTCCACAAACATCGGCACATCCATGATGTAATTGTGTGTGACCGATAAAAGACGACTGCTGTCTATTGGTACATACTTTAGTTCTTAAACGATTTTCAGATTATAAAAGGGAGAAGTGCTGGTGTTGCAATTTAAATAATTTTGCGCACTACATTAGTTAACGGGTTGTATTCAACCACACGATCGTGCAAAATGAGACAATAGGCCGTAGTATTTTCCGCTATATTTTTTCTGCAATCGAATTTAATTCGCACATCAACGGTTGCACTCTTAACAGCCTCATTTTGACGTGAGTAATCAATGACCACTAAATGACCACATTGCAAAAAATTGTAAATCGTGAGAAACGGTAAGACAACACCACATCTGTAGTACGTTTTACGAAAATATGTGTACATGTCGTACAAAATCGCATATTTTTATATCAAAATCTAAATGCAAGTCATCATAGAGGTAGAATTCAGAGTTGAGATAAAGTTTTGGTTAACTGACAGTGATCGAATCGTGTAACATCTGCTGACATATTGTTTTTTCGAGCAGTCTGTAACGCAAATATGACGTATCTCGGTTTCTCAAGTTGTGTTGCTGTTTTTACAGTCCACGAATGTTTAGTAGTGCTTTGTAATAATGGAAACTCGTAGAGATCCCACGAGCGGAAACTCATGGTCAAATACGCCCGCTTTCCAGAGTTTGTAGCAGCGAGAGCTTTGTGACATCGTTCAACTATATATGTGACATTCGCCATTGTACTTTGAGTAATTCAATTTTTCCATCCAATGCTTCACCATCTACCTCAGAAACTGCTGTTATGCAGTTTTTGTCGTTGCGCGATCGTATTAAAATTAATTCATGACGTGCATTGATAACCATACGCTTGTAGTTCTCGCAGAATCCCAATAACATGCTGAGTGGTACGCAGAAACTAAAGTAACTATCTACGTCCGTATGTTGGGTAATATCCCATCCGGCATTCTTTATAGTTATGCTTTTATCATGTGTTAGCAATATATAGGTTTTGATCGTGCTGGTTATTCCAACGTTTCTATTTCGATCAATCTCCACACCATTGAGTTCATAGCGAATCTCATCAAACATGAAAGCCACACAATTATTACTCAAATATACTTTTTCTTTATCTTTCTTCGTTAATGTTAATTTTCCTTCGACGTAAAGAAAACTTTGACATAGTAAAGTGTACAAGTCCTATTGTTGTATAGGGGGGTATGCGTATCTCTCATCACTGTGTTCAAATGTTGTGTTCACATACGGATTGTACGTGTGAGTTTCAATCTTGACGATACGATCGTCAAAGATCGGCTCACCTCCAACGTTTAAAATGTCGACCATATTTTTACAATTCGCGTACAATAAATCCCAACGATTGTAAAAATTTAACGTTTATCGAACTCAGCTTCTTCCGATTACTGTACGTCGTAGCAGGTGTTTGTAATGGAAACCTCGTATCTCGCGTCACTTGATCCGCCTCGTTCAGCACGAGCATGCCGCGTATTACAGTCGTCGGCGTCGCACGTGTAACCTGACGGTTATTTCCTCTCCTCGAAAATCAAGCAATTGTTCGTTTTGATCCACAATACTTATTGTCAGATCCGTAATGCTCTGCACGATGATCGGAAAGTAAATGATATGTGCCGGTGTTTCCGAGATCTTATATCCTGGTGGCACGTTCGGTGAGAACTCATGTATCGTATGTACAGTGCGGAGCACCATATCGTGCGCCGTGAGGGAGGAGAAGTAGTTTTCCTCTGGCCGCCTCCTACTACCACGCACCAGCGGCCCGAGATTTAATCTATATGTTAAGGTTAGTATAATTAATTGGTAATTATTAATAATTACCGGTTATTATTAATACAAACTAAATTACAAAATAAAAGTAATAACTTTAAGAAATGTTATCACATTAGCTGGTTAATATTAACCCTTTGCACTCCGAACGATTCTGGACGTTGGCTATCAGCTACTCAGCGCCACTTTACGGCAGAAACGAACATTTACAGACCCTCGTATTATTTATTATAATTTTGGAACTAAGTAACGTATTATAATAATATTGGACTTATATGAATTGGTTGAAATCGAGGAATGTATATTTGCAAAAAAATCACTATTTTATTGTTTATAATTTTGTACAGTATGATAAATTTTGAAACACTCCCCAATATGCATTGCAGGCTGATTAGTGCATGTTTGACAATAATAAGTTGTTTGACGCCTGCCACCAGATATTTTCCTGTTAGAACACACAATGCAGTCCCGTTTTCTTTGTCCCACATCGGGAATATGTAGTTTATTGTCTAATCTATTGTCCGCAGAAGATGTGGATGGACGCGTTCTTGATACACGAAAATCGCCTCTCAATTGGTCAATGAGTGTCTTGACAAACTTGTGGTGTGTCATTGGCGTTTCATTATTTGTTTGTTTCATTGTTTTTTGTTTTTTTAAACTTCAGGGAAACATGCATGTTTCAAAAAGTTGCGCTGAAATAACTCAATTCCCCGTAATCACTAATAAACTTGAATGTCCCCTGAGAGGGGACATCCGAGTGATATGCTAGAATTACGATGTCCCCTGAGAGGGGACAGCGGAGTGCAAAGGGTTAAAAGTTCCCGCCTATTGTTGGTTTAATAACAAATTTCGATTCAGCATTGCTTGTGGCGTTGCTGTGTCGCTTGTATTATGACATGCGAGTTACGCGTCAGCGCCAAATATTTACGCACTCGAGATAGGCTGTTTTGTTTCACTTGAGCGTGACGTGCACGATTGTGCGCGAGCAAACTTTTCGTGTATTTAGACATTAATTTACCATAATGGGAGATTTAGAGATAATGAAGACTCGATTTAACACGCAAGTTAACATGCTTAAATCTAAGAAAGGAAAAAATCATCAGTTGTTTACAAGAAATAAATATAATTTATTTTTGATGAAAGTCAAAACAACCAAAGAGAAGACTTCGAACAAAACATCTGAAGAATATCAACGGCTGTCTAGGTATGATATTGTTAAAATTGGTAATGTAAGAAAACTCGTATCAGTAAAACATGAAAGAGCTCCCATTGTTTATTATATGTTTGTAGAAAAGATTTTTTATATAATTTATGAGACTCATATTTTTTGTCTAGGTATGATATTGTTAAAATTGGTAATATAGAAAAACTCGTCGTGCCAGTAAAAAATGAAAGAGATCCCATTATTTATTATACCTTTTTGGAAGAGATTTTTGATATAATTCACGAGACTCATATTTCTATCGGACATGGAGGACAAAACAGAATGATGAAAGAACTTCGCATCAAATATAAGAACATCACTGTAGAATTAGTCATGAGTTATTTAAATCTTTGTGAATCTTGTCAAAAGAAGATGAATATTCTAAAAAAAGGACTCGTTGTTAAGCCCATTAAAAGCAGTGAATTTAATTCAAGATGTCAAATCGATCTGAATGACATGCAAATGGTGACAAGCAGATGGTGATTACAGATTAATAAACCATTATCTTGATAATGGTTTATCAAGATCATCTTACAAAGTTTGTCCAGCTTAAAGCATTAAAAACCAAACGAGCCGAAGAAGTTGCGTATCATTTGTTAGATTTGTTTACAATATTTGGTGCTCCATGCATTTTACATAGTGACAATGGCAGAGAATTTACAAACAAAATTATTGAAGAAGTCTGCGGAATGTGGAATGAGCTTAAAATTGTTCACGGTAAACCGAGACATAGTCAGTCACAAGGTTCAGTTGAATGTGCGAATCAGGACATAGAGAAAATGTTATTCACATGGCTAGAAACAAACAAACAACAAAATGGTCGGACGGAATAAAATTTATTCAATTTATGAAAAATAGAGCTCACTACTCTGGAATAAATTGCAGTCCTTATGAAGCTATGTTTGGCTGTAAAGCTAAAATAGGTTTAAAAACATCTTTGCCAGCTAATGTATTATCAGAAATCACAAGTGAAGAAGATCTGAAAGCAATTTTAGAAGATCAATCTGACGCTGCATCTCAGAATGCTGAATGTGATCAGACTATGAACTCGCAAAATGATGACAATGTTAAAACACAGCATGATAGTAATATGAATGTTGATAATTTAAATGAAAACTTGCAGTTACTTACACATAACGTGACTATCGAAGCTCTAAATATCGACAATAATAATAATAATAATAGTCAAGCCGCTAATAACCACTAACATAAAGTTTCAGAAATAGTTATTATTGACGAAAAAGAGGATAAAGTTAAAAAAAATGACGAGAATAAAGAAAATGGATATTTACTTAACAAAATTACTCAGAAAATTCAAGAAGCTCGAAATTCTGCTAAACAATTACTCGAAAAGCAGGCTGACAAAATGGTAAAGCATTCTAATGCTAAATTCCCTGTTGCAAGAGTAGGTCAAAGTGTTCGAATCAGGATTCCGGAAGTGGATAGAGCTAAGGCTGATAGTCGAAAATATTATTGCTATTATAATTTTTGTCGAGAACAAAAGTCTTTATAAACTAGGAACAAAATATGGTATTTTAAATCAATTTTACACGAGGAACGAATTCACCATCTGTAAAGAAACTTTTATTTGAATAAACGAAGTGCCCGATATTGAGATAAGTCTGAGAGAATGTGCTCGTAAGGATTCGAATTTAGGTGGTCAAGGCTTTCGACATTGTAATTGTACAGGCAAATACAAACTAATACGTAACAGCCAGCTTATTTTGCTTGATAACATGTTGCAATCTAGTATCAATTAAGCCGTTTGTTGAAAAATTTTGAATATTGCTTTGAAGCTCTTCATACTTAAAAGTATATAGTCGTATTAGAGTCCAGTATTACCATTAAACACTTCTTGTCAGAACCATAAATATATCTTTGACAGAAGAACATTTTTGAGCGCAACCCTATAAAATAAAATCTAGCGTAACTGCTTCAAAATTATATAAAATAATTGTTTGTGTCATTCTTCTTATCTTTTCATGCACACACACACACACACATTATTTGTTAGTATCATTATTTTGTTAAATTTTTAAATACATATACAACTACAATATATATGTATATATTTATATATAAACATAACTATTATAATATTGCCTTACTAGTTTTTATTTTTGATGTTTTAAAGAAAATNATATATTTATATATAAACATAACTATTATAATATTGCCTTACTAGTTTTTATTTTTGATGTTTTAAAGAAAATTTAACGCTAATTATACAAATCTAGTATAGTGTTTTAGTTTTTATTCTTAATATTTAAATAATGTTTAAAAATATTTTAATAATCACTGTTATAAGTTATATGTTATGTATATATTAAGTCATATGTTACGTATTATATAATAAGCGATATCGGTTAAATTTGGGGTTTGGTTACTGGATTTAGTGTTACTTTAAACGGGGGACTGGAATCCGGCGCGGATGTCCAGTCAGCAGTCGCGGGGCGATATGCGACCGCGTGCACAAGGACGCACCGGTTGAAGGTCGCACGTGCGGCCGAAAAGATGCAATGGTTTGCATTGCACTTTTCGAAGGCCGGGTGTCGCCTGGTTTTCCTCGGCCAATCACAGAGTGATTGACTCGGGGATATAAGCCGGTGTCCGGGCGGAAACAGGGAGAATCGGTCCGAGAAGTGTTGCCGCCGGGGGCTCTGCTCGGCAGAGTATCGCTACTTACACGCGTGTGATAGTGTGGGTGAAAATAATACAACATCGAGTCAATAACTAAAGCAACAAGATTGTAATTCCGTTAAGACAAATAAAGAAAATAAAAAACAGAACAGTTCCACAAGACAAAATCATTTCTTCTCGTCGTTTCCCTCCCTCGCGGCATCCTGAAGAATCCCACGAGGTAACATCACTATGACATTTATCTATTTTGTCATAGTTTTTTACTCTCTTTCTTAAATATATTTTACTTTCTTACACTTACCGTAAGTAAGTTTCTTATATCACGTAAAATTATATCACGTAATAATTAAATAAATAAATATTTGATATAAATTATTGAAGTCACTTTCAATCCAGAGTTACTCTTTTCAATGTTCACAATAGTTTTATAATAACATATGCCTGTCGGTATTATTGATAACCGCGTCGGTATACATATGATATATATCATTGGTAACCGTGTCGATATATGGATTAAATTTCGGGCCGCTGGTGCGTGGTAGTAGGAGGCGGCCGGAGGAAAACTACTTCTCCCTCTTCACGGCGCACGATATGGTGCTACGCACCGGTTGTTGCTGTATGCACCCGCGGTCACGTTGCACTCTATTCGGATAATGTTAACGGTGATAATATTAATCGACACGTCTGATACATACCACTGTCGTGGCTCTAAGCTACGAGTTGATGAAAATCCCAACAGCAATCCAATGGTCGCAGGTTTGGTAAAATTTATTTGATAGGCGCTGTTTATTTCACTTTTCATTGTGTTGGTGTTTGCGCGTAACATTAGTGGTGAGATGTCCTCATTTTTATCTTCGCTTCTCGCATTACGTTGCACCATTGCATGTTGCAGATAATTGTTAATATTCCGCAATTCGTACGATTTTTCAGAAATTATAATCTGCTTGTCATCCGTATCGTAATAAACTTTGTTCTTCGACGAATTTACGTTCGATATCGTATGATACGTTTTAAAATCTGTTAGTCCAAGCTCGTAATCACCGTCACTTAAAGCAATGACGGAAAAGTAGCTAACCGCAAGGATGCTACTTTTACCGGTAAGTGTAAACATCAATGACATATTGTCAAATGCGTATTAAAGTTTGATAGCACACTATTTAAAGAAATATAGCTTATCAACCGTTTGAAGAAATCGCAAACATAGTTGACCGCAATTGCTGTGATTGTAACGTTGATAAAATGTACGGTTATATTCTATTTTGTCCACGGCATGTTCTAGATAACGCACCACCTCTTTTGGTGGTTGAAAATTGCCGAAACTGTCAAAATATATGACATGCTTTCCTCTCTTTGCATACGCCACCCAGTGAGTACCTGGTCCATTTGTATCATCTAAATTGACGATACCACTCTCATTACGACGTACTACGTCCGGTAAAGTATTACGCATGAAAACACCTCTAACGAAAGGTATACGCATGCGCTTAGCTAGTTGTTTTACCTGCATATTTGTTGTTACACCTGTAGGTACATTTAATGTTTTTTCGCCGTTTTTTTCTTTGAAAGTCCCCGTCCATACGGATAAATTCCTCGATCTTCTATCGCGCGATTATGACGTTGCATTTCTTCTAGCTGACGCTGTGCAACTCTCGTATCATTTACCGTTTTTTCAACTCCCGCCGCTCTACCAACGAGCGCACCGAGAGCACCCAGCAGCGGTAGGACCGGTAACACACCGCCGCGTTTAGCAATTGGAAGTATTTGCTTCCTTTTTCCTGACTTGTTTTTCTTTTTCAAGCCCATGCCGAGTTTTGTCTTTGCTTTCATAGCCGCCCACACAGCGGTCGCAGCTGCTCTCTCACCGAGACTCGAGTCTGCTGCTGTAATACAATCGCGCGCCTTTGCAGCAAGTGCGTTATCAGCCACGTGTCGAGCAGCGAGTTCATTGTTTCGCGAATAAGCTATATCGTGTTCACGACAAGCCGCGTCCAATGGATTAAGGTAGTAGTCTCGTAACTTGGGTTGAAAAAATCGATTTTTTTTTTATAAGTTATTCCGAAAGTAAAATATATTGAGATTATACTCCAAAAATTTCAGACCGAAATTCATAATATCAAGAAAGTTATAGTATATATGGCAAAGCGCTCTGTAGTTGCGCGCTGTAAGCCGCGAGCGCGTTTTGTTTTTGTTTTGTAGTTCGTCGTTTGTTTTCGTTCGGTACATTTGACACCTTTAGAAATAATGCAGTGTTATATACATATGTTCATTTTAGAGAAGAATTTCACAACATACTACCAGTATTCGTTGATTATTTGGCACGCGAACATTGAATAAAAGTGTGAAAATGCCTCACAGAGATAGAAAAGGTAAGAAACGAGGCACTAAAAGTCCCGGAGAAAAGTCTAAAAAGATAAAATTCCATGGTAACAGACACACTTCTGAAAAGAGTAGTGAATCAGTTAGTACGTCTGCAAAAAAAT
>NW_018022333.1:23345-29474 GCF_002006095.1 Pseudomyrmex gracilis
AAAATTTAAAAAAAAAAATTTTTTTATGTAGTTTTTAACTTTAATAGTAACATATCAAAAAATCAAATCGATCGAGTTTTATTTTTCCATAAAAAAAAATCCCAACAAAATACCCAAAAAAACGTGTAAACTACGAGACTACTACCTTAATGCCGCGATCACCTCTAGCTAATCGTTTTTCCAAACGCGTTCTCGGGTTACAAAATTGGTAGCCAGGAATATGTAATTTGACAAGAAGAGCGTTTATCACGCGATTTAACAGTCCACGACCTGACATAGATTGCAATATACGTTTGACATCAGCTATCTTCTGACGACTGAGTAGAAACGCTCAACGCGTCTCTATAAATAGGTGCTCCTCGCTATCGCAAAGCAGTTAAAAACAAACCATGCAGTTCGTGCGGCAACCTGTGGCAATTAAAGTATTTAATTTCGACAGCAAAACTCAACAAATGTTCGGCAAGAAAATACGCAGACATGAAATAATGCTACCGGTTACTATACACGGTATTGTGTGCGGTCCTTCGAACTGCGGTAAGACGAATGTAGTGTTAAGCTTGCTTGAAAGTCCATACGATGTACGTTTTGAGAACGTGTACGTGTATTCCAAGTCGTTGCAACAACGAAAGTAATCAATATCTGGATAATGTACTTTCAGCAATAGACGAAATCGGTTACTTTACCTTTTCTAATAATAGCGATGTGATTCCGTCGAGTGAAGCACTTCCGAATTCTATTTTTATTTTTGATAACGTAACATGTGACAAGCAGGATACGATACGAGAATACTTTGCAATGGGTCGTCACTCAAGTGTCGACTGTTTCTATTTTTGTCAGACGTACGCGAGGATACCAAAACATCTTATACGTGACAACGCAAATCTGATAATTCTTTTTAAACAAGGTACCATTCTCAAACATGTGTATAACGATCATGTAAATACGGAAATGCCGTACGAGAAGTTTGGTACATTATGTCCCAAATGTTGGCAACACAAATATGGATTTTTAGTGATCGACAAGGACAGTCCTTTGGACAGAGGTCGCTATAGAAAAGAATTTAACGAGTTCGCGATACCGTCGAGTGGTTAATCATTGTTGAGACATCAACCAAGTATCTCTTCTACAGTGCGAGTAACATGGCTTTACCTGACAAAAGCAGTGAAATTATAGATCGCGAGAAAGTAGCGAAGGAGATTGCAAAAACGAGTCAGTCTATTTGTCACAAATATCGCGCTTTGAAAACCGGTAAATTAGAAGAAGACATTGCATTGGAAAGACAGTTCAAACCTATTATCGAACCTCTAAAACAAATTGCTGAAAATACTGGAACTAAGCAAAATACGTTGGACACATCGTTTCTCAAAGACACGTCACACGAGACAAAGCGGAAACGAACACAGACATCAAATGAAACACTGTCTCCTATTTTACACAATTCAAAGCGCACACGATATAACACTGCAATGACGACTTCTACTCCGACGAAAGAACGAATCAAATGACAATTGACATGGGATTCTTCATCGGTTGACACTATCGTCGCTACTGATACTACTGCCAACGAATCGTTTGAGTCGACTATTCAACGTCAAATGCAAACGTTAGAAGGTCTTGAAATCTTTCAAAGTCACTTTGGCCCGTTGGCGCAACAATATATGAAAACTATTCTAAGTGGTAAGAAAGAGAACGACATAGACTACGTATATGGTGTGTATTTTGATAACGATGGAATGATGCTCGGTGATAAGCGTTTTGACGTGAATGACCAGGATAATATAATCGTAGACGGTATACGCTTCAAAACAACACAAGGATTGTACGAATTGATTTTCATGAAATGTCCAAAGAGCGAGTTATATACCGAGGAAGATAAACAACGATACAAACAGATATTGGAAATGACACATGCTCATAGAAAGCATCACAACAGGCTCGGTGTAATACTGGGTAACAAAAAATACAAATACAGATACATAATTGCACCTTTAATATCCAGCATGCATACTAAGCAGGGGAAAGGTATACCGCGTAATATGACGCAAAGCGATCGTAAGATCGAGTACGCGCACTGGGACGATCCCAACGAACTCGTCGATCGTTTGCGATTGCTAGACGCATTCCGTCAGGCGGGCAACAATGCTCACGACAACGAAATCCTGTCGATCATCGAGGAACTGCGCGAAGCGGGGCTCATTATAAATTAAATAGCGCGTCGGCGTTAGACTCTGTCATGTGCGCGTCATCATGCCAATCAACGAATTTGGGATATCGCTCGGAACACATGGAGCGTCGATGTATTATTATGAGAGAGAGGCAATACTGCGAAATTACGTGCGTAATAACGCTCTATGCTTTGTCGGTTCCGGCTACGATGCAAGGTCGCGTAAGATACTGCATGTAGCGCAACCTGATACCGACATTGACGCCGCCAACAAACAATATGTAGATATGTGTAAGATCCTGATCAAGGGTGTGTAACGGCGTGTAATTGGCGATACCCATGTAGCCATATAGGTAATGTAGGCCTAGGAACTTATATAGTAAATTGGATAATATGTAGAGCGCGTACCGAGCGTGGCGCGGGAGAGCGATGCTGAAAGAAAAAGAAGAGAACCCGCGTGAGAGACGGAGTAGAAAGAGTGATGGCGGCAGAGACACCGAAAAGTACGGAAAGCAGCGAGTGAACGGCTTGAAGAGGAAAAACGAAAGAATAAAAAATCGGAAGAAAAGCGACGTGTTAACTAAGTAGCGGAGGTGAGCGTGCGAGATTAATTTTTTGCGCCATATGTGTATAGCACTACAGGTGATAAAAGATTGTACGATCGAAGAAAGTGTATGACTGAAACTGAACATTGTAAGAATAAATCATTTTCCAACCAAGACTACTTCTTACAGATAGTGTAATTTAATAGTAATTTAAATTCAGAAGTGGGATATAAACTCGCCAAGAAAAGAAATTTTTATCGGCTCGCAGTTTGGATGAAACAGGTTATCTGTATATATCGTGGAAAGAGTACAAGAGCAAAGATCGGGGGCGAGTCCGCGGATATGACGTGGCAAAAACCGTTAAACAGGAAACAACGTGGCAGAAACATTTGAGTGATACGCAAATAGTAAATCCATAATGATGACTCGTGTGCAGTTAGAACAGTTGAACTTGGACGGGCTACGTGAGCTGGCAAGACAGCACGAGCTGGATATTCGCGGAACTCTCGCGACGTTGTTCGATCGTTTAAACGACCATTTTGAACGTTACGGATGACCGGAGCAGATAGGCATTGCCGGTCCAAATGTGATCGAAGACGATACACCGGTTTTAGAAGATACCGTGGCTACTGCAAATGCTCATGGTCGAGAGATGGAGTCTTAACAATTCTCGCGAATCCCTAACGAATTCCCTAAAGGAATATAATGCGACAAGACAGCCAAAGTGCCATAAATGTACAAGAGATAGTGCAAGCGGTAGTACAGGCGTTAGAAGCTAGTCGTTTTTGTTCAGGCGAAGCGTCTGGAGACCTAGAGCGCGTGCAAAGACCACGTATCCTTTCTTCGTCGGGCAATGGTTCCCAACCAATCACTTCAAATAAGTGGAGCCAAATTAAATTCACGGTGAAATTGATACCCGACTTTGCTGGAAAAGAGAATCAAAATGTCGTATCTTGGCTTGAGCATTGTGCTAGTATTGCGCGGACATATCAAATGCCTAATGAAACTTAAATTTTGGCCGCAATAAATCAATTGTCAAAACGCGCACTAGACTGGTATAATCGACAGCCCGTCGAAACAGTCGCCACGTGAGAGAATTTCAAGTTCCAAATACGTTCTTATTTTGAGCATAAAGAATCCGTTACGATGACACTCTCGCGTATTAACAGCCGCGTGTGGAGAATGCGCACAGAGAACTTTATAGATTACGCGGAAGATAAATTAAAACTATTGCAATTCTTAAAACTAACGGAACGGGAGAAAATTAAGCTGTTAGCCAATAGGGTGAAAGAACCTACTTTGCGAAGATTCGCGTTAGATACTCGGGTCAACACCGTCTCAGAATTCCTGGAACACATCCAAAGGATTACGGAAGATAACATTCCGTTTAAACGGCTCGATAATATCGATCCCCGACAATAGCCTAAGCGTACGAACATTACCAATGGAAAATTGTGCTCATATTGTAAAAAACCTGGACATTTGGTGCAAGATTGCCGAACGGCGAAAATCACGTACTTCCGGTGTGGACAGGTAGGGCATTACAGTTCTGCATGTCCTACAACAAAGCCAGAATCTCGAGCCACGCTGAATCATTTGGACCAGGAGGATGTTGACAATACAAATAGAGTACCGGAATCGACGGAAGCAGCGGCAAACAACGTCCACGTGATCGAGAATAGAACACCTTTTATAACAGTCCGTAGTCTAGGCCATAGGAATAAGGCTTTCTGCGCATTGGTAGACACAAGCAGTCCTGTAAGTCTGATTAAAAAGTCAATTTATGAAAGATTTCTTAATACTAATAAGTTGTTGCAAGTAAACTCTAGTTTACATCTAAAAGGCATAAATAATTCTGTCATTAAAATATATGGTAAAATTTGCGACCAGGTCAGTTTAGAAAAATTAGAAGGTCATTGGTTTGATGTTTCTCTGTTGGTGATGGAGAATAATACCATTTCTTTTGACATGTTGCTGAGGCGGGATTTTTTCTGCGGAGCAAATATCAGATTAATATATCAAAACGGTAAATTCGAATTCGAACTTTCTTCTTCGGTAGACGATGAAATTAATATAATTTTAATAATACAGATGTCTTGAGGTGTGACCTCCGGTTCGAAATGATTATTCCAAAAGTACGTCAATAAAATCGGCTGTTACGAATCATTGCACGGTGTATTGCAAAATCAAACACTTTTGTATTGTGAACAAAACGTTTCGACTTTATTGTTAAAGTCTTCTTCAGTTGTACACTAAGATATATACATATTAGACAAATTAACTTTTTTGTGTATACAAAATAAATAAAATGAAAATGTTACTTAAGAATTACATAAAATTTTTTACTTTAGTTACAAATACGTACCGAATTACAATATAAGCATTAATTTATTTTTGCAATGCTAATTTACGTCAAACTTTTAAAATATGTGTAGTTGTTGTCATGGTCGTGCGTTGACTGACTGACTTCTTGACATTCTGTTTAGGTGTGTGTGACGGCTCCATCTGTATGTGTGTAGATGGAATTATGTATTGTGTTTGATTGTATCGAGTACCAGCAAATAAATGTCGTCTAGCGATTCTGTGTTGGTCATTATATTTAAATTATTGTTCTGTGTTTTTATGTGTAACATTTCGGACACTAGTCTTTTATATAAATTAGATTCAACGTCCAAAATCTTAACAGAGTTCCAATTAAAATTATGATTTTGTTCTATAGAATGTCTGGCTAATACAGAACCCTGACGAAAATGAGAAGTTTTATAAGCGTTTATTTGACGTTTGTATGAGCGTTTTGCGGAAATTCGTTGAAAGTTTTAAAACGGTCAGTAGAGAATTAATAGGGCGGAAATTGCAACGCTACAGCGTTCGAAAGGCGTTTGTATAAAGCGTTTCTGAAAGTTTGCATAGTGTTTACGTTAAGCGTAAGACGAAACAAAATAGTTTAGTAAGTTAAATACATCTAAAACTTCAATAAAAGAATTTTTGGCGACTCGCGCTTTTACACAGCTAAGAGATTTCACTTGAATTAATTTTTAGAAGCCTGATTCAGCTCGCCAATCAACTGATAAATTCCATTAAAAGGGACCGAACCTAAAAAAATCCTAAGATGATAGCGGGATTCGAACTCGAGATGCTTCCGTCGTATTCGCAGCACCTGCACTCAGTCCGCAAGACTACTTGTTCCTTACTAAAATGTGATTATTTTTATTTAACAGGAATCAAATAAGGCCAATACGAGCCATTCGCAGGATGTTTGTGCGGAAACTATGCGTGTACATATATATATATATATTTATTAGTTTAGAAACTTCAGAGCCTGAAGAGATTCTTTAATTGTTTAATTCACGCTGGAGGAAGATGGCGTTGTTCGAATATATATATATGAATATTGCGAGAAAAACTCCAAGTGCCTCGGTG
>NW_018022334.1:0-1425 GCF_002006095.1 Pseudomyrmex gracilis
AGCAACAATTTTCTCTTCATAATTTCTTTATTTACTTTATATTTATATATAAAATAATATAATAATATTTCAATTTTCATTTTCATTTTTCTTTAAGAAGTACGGGGAACGAGAAAGAGAGAAAGAGAGTGAGGGAGAGAAAAAGGACATACAAGCATCGCGCGAGACAGAACGAACAAGCCAGGCATAATTCTCGCGGCACGCAGTATTAGCTATAGCTCGAGATAGAAAGAGAGCGGTTCTATATGTCTGTTCTTTTCTACCGCCCGAAGCTGACCGAAGCGCCGAGCGCACACGTACGCGGCTGCTCGCCTGTGTGCGTATCCCCTCCACGCGCTGCAGCATGCTGTAAACGTACCCGAACTGGCATCCCTGGTCAACACCTCGGGAGGAAGGATCGGTGATTCCGAGTCAACACCTCGGAGATCGGAACAGGTATTCTCCGAGTCAGCACCTCGGAGGGATTGTCGGTTCTGAATCAGCACCTCGGAGACCTAAGAGTGCTTCCGAGTCAACATCTCGGAGAACGGGATAGGAAAGGAGAGGTGCTCTGAGCCGCTTTTGCCCGCCTTATATACGCGGCGGCGGCCCGAGCTCGGTCTAGGAGGCGGCGTGCGGTGCGCGCAGGCTCGCGGGTGGGTTTTTGCGCCGGCGCGGTGCTGTTTGCGGTCGCAGCGCGCTCGATTTCCCTAGGCGTAGGGCGCGATCTCATAATTTGCGGTGAATGCAAACGGTGCAGCACTTTCGGTGTTGCGGTGCGGACTAATGATAACGCTTAATAAATTTGTTTACAATACTAGTTTAATAATAATGATAATAATGGTAATAATATACTAAAAAAAAGATAAAAAAAATATATATATATTGTAACGATGTCAATCGTTACGGCCGGGACCGACCATCCGTCCCGGCCTAAAACACGGCGCCTAGCGCCGAATAAAACGAGCAAACGGCGTATATTAAAATATACGCTGCCGGCTTACGCGCCGCCCGCAAAGCGCGTTTTCCCGCGCCACGAAACGGCCTGCGCGCCGTCCCCGCACTGCGCGCTACACCGCGCCTACAAGTACCAGCTGGTACCGCGCCCGCACCGCGCGCCTCGCCGCGCCACGAAATCGACAGCGACAAACAAATAATCTGTTTATCCGCGCATCCTTGTCAACCCCCGCCCCGGGGAAAATTCGGGTGTAAAAGCCGGCCCGAAAATCAGGGAAATCAGATCTGCTCCGATCTCCGGGTCTAAGAGTAGCACTCAGGGAAGCTTCTTTTCGGTCGGGCAAACCGACAGCGACTCAGCGATCCGATCCTCACCAAGGAATCTTTAGATTCTCTGCCGGGCAAACCGGCATCCGCTCCGCTCCGCTCCGGGGACTCTCAGGATTCTCTGCCGGGTAAACCGGCATCCGCTCCGCTCCGCTCCGGGGA
>NW_018022334.1:2705-4112 GCF_002006095.1 Pseudomyrmex gracilis
GTGTCGAATCGTACGGTGTCGAATAATTTGGTGTCGAATAAATCTGTGTCGAATCGAGCGGTGTCGAATCGTACTGTGGTCAATAGAGTACCACCCTCACGAACCGATAAAAGTGAGTTAAGAAACGGCATTTTGTAAATCTCTTTATCATAGAAAAGAGACTTTTCTGCGGGATAAAATTGATTCTCGCTATAAACACGTTTCCGAGTAGACAAATAACCGCGGCCCGCGAAACGGCCTTGACCGAGTCGCACCGTTTAAATCTTTGACCGTGTACACAACTTGTGTTTTTTTGATATATTACCGAAGAAAGCGTGACTTGCCGCACACCGTTCCAGGAATTCGACGTCACGTGAATTCCACAGCGTATTATTTCTTTTTGTGTTCTAAATCTACTTCTTTATTTCTTTTTGTTGAATTATTTGAATAAATTCTTTTATTTTGTTTGTTACTAAATCACACCAAGTCATTCTTTTCTTTCTATTCTTTTCCCGTTTCTGTCGAGCTACTCCGCAGCAAATCAAATTAAACATTAAACGAACGGAACGAAACTATCTCGAAAAAGTAGGACCGTTACAATATATACACGGTGTCTGGTTACCCCGTCACATCTCTCCTTACGTTAAAGATGTACCGAATACAAGCATTCAAGGCTTTGTGTAGTCGCAGGTTATGCTCGGCAGTAATGTCAGTCATGACACAGCAACAGTAGTCAATGTGGGGAAATATAAGGGCAACAATTAAATTCTGGGTAAGCTTCTGTGGCAATAAATTCTTGCATAATTTTAGCTGATACAGCGTCATGTTAATTCTTTTGACGACATTTGTCACATGCAAATTTCATGAGAGATTACTAGAGGTGGTAACACTCAAATATTTAACAGATGAATTATGGCATCATTTACAACAATATTTGGTAGTTCATCATAATTTATTGTTTTGACATACTTTGCTGATCTCATGATTATCGCCTGCGTGTTCTCAGAATTCAGAGCGAGGTCATTGCATGAAGTCCATGTTATTATTTTTGTGATGTCCGAGTTAACTTTAGTTATGCCATAGGAAAGCTCATGTAGTTCACAATGCAAGTACAGAACGAGGTCATCTGCATAGAAACTGTACTTGCAGTGAGATAAAAACTTGGCAAAGTCTCCAAGATACAGTAAAAATAGCAATGGTCCTAAGACAGATCCCTGAAGTACTCCGGCCCAGATGTCAACAGGTGAAGACCATTCATGACTGAATAGATACTTAACAACTGTCATCGACTAACCAAGTAAGATCTAATTTAGAGCAACGCATGATAGGAAAAGTTGGGGCGGGTTCCGTTTGACCACAGTACGATTCGACACCGCTCGATTCGACACAGATTTATTCGACACCAAATTATTCGACACCGTACGATTC
>NW_018022334.1:5238-7035 GCF_002006095.1 Pseudomyrmex gracilis
GAATCGTACGGTGTCGAATAATTTGGTGTCGAATAAATCTGTGTCGAATCGAGCGGTGTCGAATCGTACTGTGGTCAAACGGAACCCGCCCCATCCAGTATTTTAATAACACTAATCTCAGTTGAATGACTTTTCTTGTATGCAAATTGAAATTGATCCCAGAGAGCATTCTCCTCCAGATAATCCCAAACTTGATCACACACAATTCTCTCCAGAGCCTTCAAGAGAGTAGGCAGAAAGGCAATCGTGCGATAATGCTGAGGCATCGTTGGATCCTTGATTTTAGGAACAGGACATATCACTGACCTTCTCCAACACGGAAAGAACCAATGAGAGAGTGAAAAATTGTAGATATGCTAAATGATTGGCATGATGTAGGGCAAGATGAGTTTTATTATCACAGTTAAAAGGGCCAGTACAAACCTAAGCACCGTTATCAGTGTGCGATGTTCAAGTAATTAAAAACAAATTAATACGTTTCGATTCTTTATTGAATCCTCTTCAGAAAAATATAGAGAAAAACCTACAAATACAGAAATAGAGATATAGATAAAAGTACAATCTCAAGATATAAATAGTATCGAAACGTATTAATTTGTTTTTCATTACTTGAACATCGCACACTGATAACGGTGCTTACGCTCGTACTGGCTCTTTTAACTGTGATTTTTTGAAATTTCTGGAGCTTTTTATCTATTTTATTTGAGTTTTATTATCTTGACAGATATGCCATCAGAGCCCGTTGCATTTGACTTAATCCTTGAGAATACTCGATTGATGTCCTGAGGAGTATAATGTATTTCCAATGAAGCTTCTGATCGTCAAAAGCATCCCGCATCATGTTTACATCCGGAAACTCCGCCACTACCTGGCCGATGCCAACATTGCCAGAATCCCTAGCCGCATGCGCAAAGTAACAATTTACTTCATTTATAATGTTAGAAAGACGTTTGTTTGTTCCCGAATTAGTCTTAATCAGGTCAAGTCGTCTGAGTTCAATCCAAGCAGCACCAAAGTTCTTATCAGAGAAGATCAAAAGGTAATAATCATTCTTCGCAGCACATACTAAACGTTGTACGTCATTTCTTACTCTTAAAGATATTATATGAATCGACCTTATGATCTCTGCGCCATTTTCTACAAGCGTTGTCTCTTCTTCTCATCGCGTTCTTGATTTTAGTGCTCACCCACGCTGCTGGAAGATTCTTGAATTTGTCACAACGAAGAGGTGCATGCTTATTTACACACTGCAGTAAACATTGAATTAGAATGTCAACCTTATCATCAAGCGACGCTGAAGAGTTCGAGTCATTCCAGTCAATCTCTTGTATATCGCGAATAAATGCAATCTCATCGAAATTCCTGAAGTCTCTAAATGTAATTTCTCGCTCTTGCATTCGATTGGTAAGAATCTTGAATTCTATATATATAAGATAGAAGAGGAGGACCCTACACCTGGCGCCCGCGGTGCGCCAAGATCGCCATTTCCCGTTACCCGTAGCGTCGGCGAATCGCTCGCGGATTAGATCGGAACGTTCCGCCGGGAGACCAAGCAGCCACCGCGTATTGCCGCACACCAAAAACGTGCTCCACGTAAATATCCCGTGACCAGCATATAGTATCGGAAATCATGAAACGGCGCATCATCGCGGCATACGTGTTAAAAACAGAGACCATAACAATTATAACCAAAATGAAAAACAGTCATAGGATAAGAAGTATTTTTTGACTACAATGTTTTTAGTTACAAATAATTATTAACAATGACTAAAAATCTGTTGTGTTGTCGATAATCAT
>NW_018022334.1:7615-12348 GCF_002006095.1 Pseudomyrmex gracilis
ATTAAGAGTAATCGGAACAGAATTTCCTTTATCAATAACTGTTATGAGCAATTAAAATACATTTTTCTCAGCGATAATTATTCTAAGCGACCGAAACTAAATCGCTCTCATCGATAAGTATTATGAACGATTGAAATAAAGTTTCCTTATTTCTACTTATTATGAGCAACTGGAACAAAATGTCTCTTCTCGATAATTCTTANAAAAAATAGAAATGAAGTTATGTCATCGATGACTATTATAAGTGAGCAAAATAAAATTTCTCTCATCAATAATAGTTATCGGACACAAANAAAGTTTCGATATTTTATAATCGTTATTTGTAACCAAAACGTTTTAGAATCAATATTTTTTAATCATATGTTTTTTTGTTTATTTTTTTTACACTTTATGAATAGTATTTCTTAGGTTAAATAACAAACAAGTTTTTGGAATTGATTTTTTTTCATAAAGGTGTTTAAAATAACTCTTATTTTTGGTCTCTGGTTAAAAACACGCAACAGCTTCAGCACATACTCATTTCTCCGGTCCCATGAGCCGAGGGAGCCGACCACGAACGGCGTGACTACAACACGGTACCCTTCCCGCGTGAGGGCCGTCGCAAAAGAGAGTACTTGGCAACTTTCCTCGCTCTTGCCTCATCAAACGCTTCACGAAGGTTCTTGAAAGACACCGTGACGTCAATAATAATAATCGATCTCGACTGCTCGTGACAAATCACGAGGTCGGATCACAGACTCGCGACTTTGTCGTCAACCCTCTCGACCCGCTGATTAATTCGGACATCACCAGGCAGACGGGAAGCCTCAGCAAGACGGAGAAACAGGTCATCATGCTGAGCTGTGACGCATCAGCGTGGACCCCACAATGATTGATGACATGAGGAAGGGTCTCGGCACTCTATCCGTAACACCGGCAACGCGCATCGCCCTCCCTCCACCGACGTGCGCCGTTGAGCGGCAACACGTCGAGTCGGGCTCGATGCAAGAAGCGCCCGTCGGCGAAGCGGGTAAAGCTGCCAGTGCGCATGAAGTGATTGCTCACTCCATGACGCATGGCCACCTCAAACACCTTTTCTTGGTTTTTTTTAGCGAGCAAAGTGCTCGTACAATACGACACAATAGCCAGGCGTACTGTGTGAATGACCTGCGCCCGTGCCTCTGGTGAAATCTTCACCAGGATGCCCCCGGAACCCCGACATTCCAAAAGTAGCTCCCGGGTCTTTTCTGCCCAACTCCAGCGGATCCGCAATCTGGAAGACTGCCGTCTACACGCGTTCCGTGCATCAGAACAATGAGAGCGCTCTCCACCATTGCGGAATTTTCTCCCGAGCAAGCCCGAGAGAAACAAAGCAATGTCTTGCTGCGTCGGTACTGCACCAATTTGCCGTTGAACCACTCCCCTCAGCGACGTCCACGCCAGGTCTCTGACTCCAGCGTCGCCAGCTGTGAGAACACGGAAGACGTGCGCTATCGTCAGGACGTCGGCGAGGTCAGCGAGCGAAAACAGGCCACAGCTCCCCTTGTTAGGAGGGAAGTAGACCATTTCCGCATTGACGCGCTGAGGGAGGTTGAGCCACGACTTGACCAGCCTCTTTATCTGCTTGTCCGCAACTTTAACGAGGCCTTTCGCCACTTTGGCACCCCGCAACAAGAAGTAGAGACGTGGCATAATGTAAGTTGCCACCATCTCGACTTGCTGCCACGAAGTTAGCACTGTGCGCTTGACGCGCTACAAGTCTTCCATCATGCCTTGGATCGTAGAATAGGGGTTCTGATCGACGGAAAACCTCGTTGAAATGCCGAGATGCCTGTAAAACTCCCCCTCTGCCAGGCAGTGCATCATCTTTCCCAGGATCTCAAAAGATGTCGACAGGACGCGATTCACCCTCCCCGCTCAGATGTGCAAACTTACACGCTTTACGAGGTTAAACCGCAGACTTATTGACCGCGATTCGGTTGTAGTCCGTATCTACTGCGGTGGCCGCACGCAACACGGAGTCTATCGCAAAGTTAAACACTATTGGGCTCAACGAGCATCCTTGTTTGACTCTAAAGCGGATGAAGATTGGTGCCGTCTACCCATCGGACGTGCGCATACAAGTCGTGCACCCTTCGTACATGGACCCCTACAGATTTGTGAGGGACCCAGGCACGCCGGACCAAGCAAGGGCCCCAAGGATCGTCGCGTGCAGGACCGATCCAAACGCATTGGATAAATCAAGCCACACCAGGATCAATTCACGTCAAGAGCGCCTCGCGTCCGTCAGGATCTCCTGCAGAACACAGTTTTGCTTGTAGCACCCTTTGTTTTGCAGGAAATCTTTCTGTATGGAACTGAGTTTTTTAATAATCGATCGCTTAGTCAGTTAGTCGATCGGCCACGACCGCGGCAAAAAGCTTGGGCGTAGTATCACCCATAGCGAAAGGGCGCAACTTTTCCAGATCAGTTTGGTCGCTTTTCTTATACACTAGCACGGTGTTGGAATTCTTTTAGGACGCGGGAACCACCTCTAGGCGCAAACAGTGTAACAATACTATCGTTACGGCCGGAACCGACCATCCGTCCCGGCTCAAAAACGGCGCATAGCGCCGAATAAACTCTAATAGTATTCCAGTGAGTATTAAATACACGCCGTCGGCGTATCGCCAGCGCCGCGCATTCCCCGCGTCAACAACGGTTGACGTTCCGCCGCACCGCGCGCTTTTTGCGCCAACAAGCGGCTTGCCCGCCGCCTTCACTGCGCGGTTTCCGCGCCAACAAACAACCTTTTTTAACAAACGCATACTATTCTTTTTGTTCAAACAATAACCGAGTCTTCTCTGATTGTTTTACCCTACCCGAACCATGATCCCGGCGAGCTATTCCACAGCTATAATAATTTAACTAAAATAAATCGGAATAAGCTTTGACGAAAAAGTCGAACCGTTACATGACGCCCGAACAGTTGTAAATTTGGGTGGAATAGTATCAGAGTGACTTCACAGGTATAACACGCGAAACTAAGATACACTCCGCCCTGAGGTTTCATAGCATTTCATTTATTCCGGTATTTCGTTGGTTTTTTGTGTTTCTTATGATCTGTTGCAACGACGGCGTGGATACAAAAGCTCTCTAAAAAACAATTAATCAGCGAGTTGAGGAATCGGGACATTGATTCAATTGGAACAATAGAAGATCTTCGACACAAATATCGGACGTTTACAAAAGATAACCCAGCATATTCAAGAGGACAAGATACCACGAACAAAACCGAATATCCTTCGGCCACTCTTTTACTCACGATTGACGCAGGAAAAGACTTGAGCCAGTTGCGTAAGTGGGGCGTACAGTTCGATAGGAGAGATCCGCTAGGATTCCTCGAACACATTGAGGAGCTAGCCAAAGCAGCCAAATGTCCAGAAAAGATATTTGTAACGATGCATATAGTTACGACCGGGACCGACTATCCGTCCCAGCCCAAAAACGGCGCTTTGCGCCCACATAAACGATTAGACGATTAGCGTATATTAAATATATGCTAACGGCCTGCGCGCCGCCTGCACCGCGCGTTTCTACGCGCCATCAAGCGGCATGCGCGCCGCCCGCACCGCGCGTTCTCCCGCGCCTACAAGTGCCAGCTGTTACCGTGCCCGCACCGCGCGTCCCGCGGCATCACGAAAATGAGCAGCGCAAACAAATAAATGTTTTTCCACGCATCCTGTCAACCCCGCCCGCGGAAAACGACGGGTATAAATGCGGGGCCAAAAACCAAAGAAATCAGATCTGCTCCGATCTCCGGATCTGACAAGTAGCACACAAGAAAGCTTCTTCTCGGTCGGGCAAACCGACAGCGACTAAGCGATCCGATCCTCACCGGGGAATCTTACGATTCTCCGCCGGGTAAACCGGCATCCGCTCCGCTCCGCTCCGGGGAATCTCTGGATTCTCCGCCTGGTAAACCGTCTTCCGCTCCGCTTCGGGGAATCTTCCGATTGTCCGCCGGGTAAACCGGCTCTCTTTCCGCTCCGTTCCGGGGAATCTTCCGATTCTCCGCCGGGAAAACCGGCTGTCCTTCCGCTAAATCCGCTCCGGGGAATCTTACGATTCTCCACCGGGAAAACCGGTTTTCTTTCCGCTAGAACCGTTCTAGGAGAATCACGTATTCTCTGTCGGGCAAACCGACTCTTTCCGTTAGAGCCGCTCCAGGAGAACGAGCGAAGAACGATAGCAATATAAGCCTAGCAAAGAAAGACCGGCAGAACAACCAAGTACACTTTTTCGGAAGAAAGTTTTTCGAAAGAAACTTTTCGATATTGGAAATATTTTTCTCCGCGAACCGATAAAACTCGGTTTTTAAAGCGACATTGTATACCTCACTTTTCAGAAGAAAAGCGACTTTTCTACGCAATAAATATTATTTCTTGCGATAAAACGCGTTTTCGAAGCTCCACCGCGGAACTCTCGCTTCGAAATACAAAATATCTGTTTAAAGCTTCCGAACGGCCTTGTCAGAGTCGCGCAGTTTAAAGCACCTGCCGTGTGTAAATATTTTTTTTCCTGAAAGTTGAATGAACCGTGTATGAACGTGACCATATCACGCGGTAAATGTACAGAATAGGGGAGCCCCCTCCGATCGGCTTCTCGTTTTGATATATTGTAAATATGACCTTCCTGAGTACGTTTCTAAAAGTTTTAGCCGTCGCTCATTGTTTATAAAAAAGTTATGAACAAAAAAAGTTTGATGATTGAAC